>NC_069504.1:813445110-813745110 GCF_027579735.1 Bombina bombina
ATGCTGTTTTGAAAATGTTTTTGTTCATTTAACTTAGTTTAATTATATATTCTGTGTTGTGTGATTATTTTATTAGGTTTATAATGCTGTTTAGCATTTAAAGTCTTCATTTCAAAGCTTTAAAAATAATGTATTAGGTGTTACTTATGACAATTTTGAGAGGGGCCTGGAACCTAACTCCCTCACTTCCCATTGACTTACATTATAAACTGGGTTTCAATTTACAATGGTTTTGATTTACAACCATTCCTTCTGGAACCTAACCCCGGCGTAAACTGAGGGCTACCTGTATAGCAATAACTGCAATTAATTTTATGATATTAAAATACAAAGTTCTTTCTAAACATTAATATTTAATACCAGTATACTTACTACAATCAAACTAAAGCTTTAGAATATCTTTGATTTAAATATAAAAGTATGAAATAACCTTTTATATGTTACCGGATAAAATGGAAGTTCACCTCATAAAGTAAGAGATGTATTTTTGCAATATGGATGAAAAGGTAGCCCAATTCTGCTCATAGTGACTGTGTTCCAAAAAGGCAGCAAGGTCAAAATTTTAGCAAGCAAAGATCCTTTTTTTCTCCTATGCATGAGGTTATATCACGTGATACACCCCACACCTTTTTATTCTAATCATTGGTGAACCTTTTTTTTTTTGGATATGCCCACCGTGCTGTCTTTTTGATAGGCCCTTAACGGAGCTTGTCCCTGATTGGTTATTTGGGAGACGACTCCCTGATTGGCTTATTTGGATTTGCATATGTTCTAATAGTCAATTAGTTTGGCTGTCATACCATTTCAGAACTATTGGTGGCAGCAGATAACTAGAAATGCAGTCTGCCCATGAATATTGTTAACAGTCTAGTATCTAACCTTTAATATTTATTAAATATACTTTAACTTCCAGTATTAACAAACCACATGTTCCATGTGTATTGGGCTATGTTAAACTATTTACCCTGAGTATTTCAAGATTAAACATGAATATACTCCAATTATAATATCTTAAAAATGCGTTTAAAAATCATATCTACTATTAAAAGATTTAAAAGGACTATAATACCTTCATCATGGACTCAATTACTTTCTCAGTTATCATCTTAATATCACATACATACCTTGAAATTAGCAATCAGATGTAATTTCAAATAATTATATCTATACTGGACCATTATCCCATATTAATATAAATATTGCATATCTGTACATCTCTTGCTGAGTGTATAAAAACATATTATATTATTTACAGCACCAATTACATATACACTTATAAAATGCCTGAAAAATATAAGAATATGCTATTCATTTTGAAACAAGTTGAATAAACATTTTATATTTAAGTTATCAAATATTTATCTAATATGTTACTGTTAGGCATTTCTTCTTAGATCCACAAATACACATTTATACAATTTATTTGGACTGTCTGAGGTATACATTAATTTATCTAAGAACTATGTAGATAATCTGTTATCAAAAGTACATAGATTAAGATATTGTGAAATCTTGATTCTTAGGCCTTCAACTTCCCGTATGTTAGCTGTAACATGAGCCCAGATGCCTATGTGTATCTGAAGTTCAGGGGCAATTAACAGTAATTTCCCTGTGTAAAAATAGGTTCTTCTCAGCATACACTTAAGCCTCAAAGGCCCATCTCAGACATTATATCTCCACATGAGGTCATTACCTGATAATTTTTATTACATAGAAGAGGGATTTTCTGTTAAAGTGACATCTTGAGTTTTACAAGTGTCTATTTCTTTTGTTCTCAGATGTTTTGTAATCAGGAAAAAGGGGGGTTGGGGCTATAGTGAGACCAATTCATATCAAATTAGATATTAGCTAAAATGAAATATTAGATTCTGTGATACATCTGTAGTTTATTCAAGGTTACTTCACAGGTACCCTGACAATATATAGATTGTTTTTTTTACAGCCAATGGTTAGGAAAATAAAATCGTATTTGAAAGACACCTCAGAAGTCGTCAACATGTTTGAAAGAATGAATTGGGAAAGTAATAACAGGTGGATTACATATGATGTATCCTTTCTGTACACCAGCATTCCACGTTCATTAGGTATACAAGCATTTTAGGATAGGTGTAAGAATTTGGATATTGCATCTATATAGGTACAATTCTTTATTAAAGGAATTTGCTTCATTTTGGAGGATAGTTACTTTGAATTTGAGGAGAGGAGGAGCAAAAAAAGAAAGAGTGCAATCAGGAGGCGTCCCCAGTCGAACGAAAGCCTTGGCATCTAAGACATGGAGTGAAAGACACGAGGAGAGACTGTGAGATAGAGAAATTCTTTTACCATGCTTTTTTATATATTTATTTCTAGTAAGTGCAAGCACACAACATTTTATTTGGAATAAAGCTTTTACCTTGAATCGAGGAGCGCTTTCTCTGTCCTATTTCTTCTCCAGTTTTTGGTTCAAAGAATGTTGACAACCTATTCCTCCTCTGAGCACCTTGATTCAAAGAACCGTGATCCATACAGAAAGGATCAGATTCACACGTAGGTGAACACTGCATTTGGCTGAAGTACTCTAGCTGCATTTGTGGAGATAAAAGTATATGAATAATAGGTTCAATAGTAAGCACTTGACTATTTCTTGAGGTACAGAAATAAAGACTTTAATAATACATTTTGTAAGTTTTATGGATATTTGAAACATGTATGCTAAAGGGCTAATAAATCCTATTTTTTTCTTTAAAGGGACACTGAACCCAAATTTTTGCTTTCATGATTCAGATAGAGCATGAAATTTTAAGCAACTTTCTAATTTACTCCTATTATCAAATTGTCTTCATTCTCTTGGTATCTTTATTTGAAATGCAAGAATGTAAGTTCAGATGCCGGCCCATTTTTGGTGAACAACCTGGGCTGTCCTTGCTGATTGGTGGATAAATTCATCCACCAACAAAAAAGTGCTGTCCAGAGTTCTGAACCCAGAAAAAAGCTTAGATGCCTTCTTTTATAAATAAAGATAGCAAGAGAATGAAGAGAAATTGGTAATAGGAGTACATTAGAAAGTTGCTTAAAATTGCATGCTCTATCTGAATCATGAAAGAAAAAATTTGGGTTCAGTGTCCCTTTAATGATTCAGATAGAACATGCAATTTTAAGCACCTTTCTAATTTACTCCTATTATCAATTTTTCTTTGTTCTCTTGCTATCTTTATTTAAAAAGCAGGAATGTAAATCTTAGGAGGCGGCCTATTTTTGGTTCAAAAGGTTAATCAAAAGGCCCTTTTAAGGGCTGGTAAGGTAAAAGAGCTTTGCACTTTTATTAATGTAGAATAGGGTAGGGATTTTTTTTTATTTTGGGGGCTTTGTTATTTTATTAGGGGGCTTAGATTAGGTGTAATTAGCTTAAAATTGTTGTAATATTTTTTAAATGTTTGTAACCAATTTTTTTATTTTTTGTAACCTAGCTTTTTTTATTTTTTGTACTTTAGTTACTTTATGTAATTGTATTTAATTGTAGTTATTTGTATTTAATTTATTTAATTTATTTAATGATAGTGTAGTGTTAGGTTTAATTGTAACTTAGGTTAGGATTTATTTTACAGGTAATTTTGTATTTCTTTTAGCTAAGTAGTTATTAAATAGTTAATAACTATTTAATAACTATTCTAACTAGCTAAAATAAATACAAGTTACCTGTAAAATAAAAATAAATCCTAAAATAGCTACAATGTAATTATTAATTACATTGTAGCTATCTTAGGGTTTATTTTACAGGTAAGTATTTAGTTTTAAATAGGAATAATTTATTTAAGTATAGTGTAGTGTTAGGTGTAATTGTAACTTAGGTTAGTTTTTATTTTACAGGTAAATTTCTCTTTATTTTAGCTAGGTAGCTATTAAATAGTTAATAACTATTTAATAGCTATTGTACCTAGTTAAAATAAATTGAAAGTTACCTATAAAATAAAAATAAATCCTAAGATAGATACAATATAATTATTATTTATATTGTAGCTATATTAGGGTTTATTTTAAAGGTAAGTATTTAGTTTTAAATAGGATTAATTTAGTTAATAATAGAAATATTATTTAGATTTATTTAAGTAATATTTAAGTTAGGGGGGTGTTAGGGTTAGTGTTAGACTTAGGTTTAGGGGTTAATAAATTTATTACAGTGGCGGCGGTGTAGTGGGGGGCAGGATAGGGGTTAATAAATGTATTATAGGTGGCGACGGTGTAGGGGGGGCAGATTAGGGGTTAATAAATTTAATATATGTTGTGGCAGGGTCCGGGAGCGGCGGTTTAGGGGTTAAACTATTTATTTAGTTGCGGCGAGGTGCGGGATCAGCAGGATAGGGATTAATAACTTTATTATAGAGGGCGGTGGTATAGGGGGTGCAGGATAGGGGTTACTAGGTATAATGTAGGTTGCGGCAGTGTCCGGGAGCGGCGGTTTAGGGGTTAATACATTTATAAGAATTGCGGCGGGGTCTAGGAGCGGCGGTTTAGGGGTTAATACATTTATAAGAGTTGCGGCGGGGTCTAGGAGTGGCGGTTTAGGGGTTACTAACTTTATTTAGTTGCGGGAGGCTCCGGGGGCGCCGGTATAGGGGGTAGAACAGTGTAGTTAGTGTGAGTGCTTAGTGACAGGCTAGCAATAAAGCTGTAAAAAAGCCGAAGAGCAGCGAGATCAGATGAGTGATAACTCTCACAGTCCGCTGCTCATCGCCCCGTACTTGGTGCGCGGCTTTTTGACAGATTTATTGATAACTTAGGTGAATTTTTTCAGGTCCGCGGCGGCGATGGTAGGCGAGCTTAGGCAGGCGTATTGGGCCGGTGAAGGCAGGAAAGTTGACACGTTGATAACTATCCCCCATTATTGCGCTTATTTTTTTCATAACTAAGGTTTATTTTTGTACATTAAATTGTTAGTTTTGTTCTCTGACACCACGACACGTTGATAACTATCCCCCATTATTGCGCTTATTTTTTTCATAACTAAGGTTTATTTTTGTACATTAAATTGTTAGTTTTGTTCTCTGACACCACAACCCATTAAAATGGACAGGACTTTCTATACTTGCAAATCCTTCCCTATTTTATCTCTGTTGGTATACCAAAGTCCAATTCTTAGAGCCCAATGATCTATGCGCTAGCGAGATTATTAAAGAATGCTCGCCAGTACTTCTATTTCCAAGGTGGAATAATATAAGTCACTTGCTTAGGGGCGTATACTGAATTTTTTGTATAGGGAGGAGATGCATACATTAGAAAAGTGCACAATATAATGTGTTTTTCAAAAATCTAACTAAACAAATAATTAAACCATTCACACAAAATACGCAGGAAAATCGTATTGTTAAGGTGCACAATTTTTTTATCAAAAACGTAAAAATTTGTATGTGAATTACACAGGAATAAATTGTATTAAATATGCACAGCATAAATTGTAATTTAAGTACACTGGATGTGCAAAAATCACTTTTTTTGTAATCATATTTGTACAAAAAATCACTTTTCTGTAATCATAAGTACAAAATACAAAGTGTAATTGTTGTTTTTTCGTATAATGGGTTGAACATGAGCTTTCCATGGGCGTATACGAAATTGTCTCTCTAAGCTCAACATAACTCCGTAGAGATTTTGCACTACAGATCTCACGTTTGTTTCTTGCAAACTAAAAGGTGAGCTTTTCTCAAAATACTTAAAACCCTAATAGAAAAACACATGCATACAAAAATATAGGTGACTGTAAGATGCTAAACGCAGAAAGCAGCGTAAAGTGATTTATATTGGCTGCAGGATTTAATTTTTAAGGTGCCACCTGTGTTCCCTGCTAACTTAAAGGGACAGTGTACACTAATTTTCATAAAACTGCATGTAATAAACACTTCTATAAAGAAGAATATGTACAGGTACTGATCTAAAAATCCAGTATAAAACCATTTACTTAGAAGCTCACAGTTCAGCACTGTTGATGAGGTTAGGCTGGGGCACCATGTACAATGTCGGATGTCCCTTTAATAGGAGACATCTCGCCACTCTCAGGGACTGCCCCTTTTTTTACGATAATTCCACCAGGGCACCCCCTGTGTGGGTTGATATGAAAAACCACATCTGATCTGGCCCTTAGAGAGAACAAATGTCAATTAACAATGTATTATCTATCTCTCCTAGCCCCACATATTCTATAGCCAATACTTAAAGGGACACTAAACTCAATTTTTTTTTCTTTCGTGATTCAGATAGAGCATGCGATTTTGAGCAACTTTCTAATTTACTCCAATTATCATTTTTTCTTCGTTCTCTTGCTATCTTTATTTGAAAAAGAAGGCATCTAAGCTTTTTTGGGGGTTCAGTACTCTGGACAGCACGTTTTTATTGGTGGGTGAATTTATCAACCAATCAGCAAGAACAACCCAGGTTGTTCACCAAAAATAGGCCGGCATCTAAACTTACATTTTTGCATTTCAAATAAAGATACCAAGAGAATGAAGAAAATTTGATAATAGGAGTAAATTAGAAAGTTGCTTAAAATTTCATGTTCTATCTGAATCACGAAAGGAAAAATTTGGGTTCAGTGTCCCTTTAAAGGGACATGAAAACTATTTTTTTTCTTTCAGGGTTAAGATAGCACATATACTTTTAAACAACTTTCTAACTTACTTCTATTATCAAATTTGCTTCATTTTCTTGGTAACCTTTGTTGAAGGAGCAGCAATGCACCACTGGGAGCTAGCTAAACACATCTGATGAGCCAATGACATCAGGTATATATGTGCAGCCACTAATTAGTAGCTAGCTCCCAATAGCACATTGCTGCTCCTGGGTCTACCTAGAAATGCTTTTCCACAAAGGATACCAAGAGAAAGAAACACATTTGATAATGGAAGTAAAGTTGTCTAAAATTCCATGTTTCATCTGAATCATGATACCAAGTATTGAAATTGTCATTATAGGTGGGGAATGATACCACAGGCAACAATTTCAAAAGCCAGAATAAAAGGTAAATGAGCTATCTGTAAACAATCTATTACATTCCAGCAGGTAAAAGGTATAATTGGTAACAAATTAAAGTAGAGAACATTTTTTACAGTACACTCTCTTTGCTATGTTTAATTTGTATGTCTCAAAACTCTATTGAGCTGCTATGTTTGTTGTTTTGGGAGTAAACATTGTTTGTTTTTTGTCTCTTATTGCCAACGGATATGGAAGCTGATTATGTGTGTTCCAAGCTGAAAAAAGGGTAAATGGGTTAAAAAAGTAAAGAAATAAAAACACAACTAATAAGGGAATTAGCTGTTCTGATAACTAAGCTTTTGTTTGGCAAACAGTGATCTTTTTAATCTCACTTGCAAACAGTTTCTTTGCTATTATTGTGATATCATGTGCGGCTGCATTATTTAATACAGTGGAACTCCAGGAACTGTGGTTCGTCATAGATGCCTGTGAGCTGCTGTCACAGATGTCATTCTTGTGATGACAGACAGGACCTTTGTTGCTGAAATGTTAGGGCAATGAGAAGCGTGAAAGGTTCTGTTATCTGCGACTGTTCAATATTATCTTCCTCACAGTGACATTATATTAGACAAAGGAAACCGTGTCACTGAAAGCGTAGCTAATGAAATATAGATTATTAAAGTTCATCCAATAGTCATGCAAATTTATGTAAGTATAGTCTAGATGTGCCTGCATTAGTTTGTGACTTTAGAAGTATCATCAAATGTTACTTGGTATAATTGTAAGCTTATTTTTTATACATAGGGCTAAATTGCAAGTGGGGAGATAAAGTTAGCAAGGGTCACGTTAGCAATATCACTACTGCGCCATCTTGCAGACGTATTACAAGTTTAAAGTAAACTGGTTGCGACTGAAGACCTAGCATAAAGTGTATGCCATAAAAAAAGTTGATCAAAACACAACATAAATGCATTCAATAAAGTGTTACATTCATATATACACTATCTGCTAAAAGATTTGTCATATAAATAATAAACTTAGAAGGGTTAAAAGGTATGTTGTATATGACAAGGTGTTTGACTGGGAAGGGCTATTATGTATAGATAGATGTCTAAATATGTGTATGCTTGTATATATATATATATATATGTGTGTGTGTGTGTGTGTGTGTGTGTATAAGTATATACATGTGTATTTATGTATTTATATATATATATATATATATAGTATATATATATATATATATATATATATGTACATATATACACATATGAACACATATAACCACATGTATATACATATATATATACACACACACACACTTACATATATATATATATATATATATATATATATATATATATATATATATAAATACATTTAAACATGAAAAGATGTATAGATAAATATTTTACAATTAAATAATCAGATATACAGGCATACCTTGGAAATATTGTGGTTTCGGTTTCAGACCACCACAATAAAGTGATTATAGCAATAAAGCAAGTCACAGAAATATTTTGGTTTCCCAGTGCATATAAAAGTTATGTTTACAATATACTGTAGTCTAATAATGACTACCGTAATTCTTAGCAAAAAATAATTTAAATACTGGAAGAAAAGCAGGATTTATGAGCAATAGAATAGCTCCAAATGTTATTATACTTTATTGCATTAGTAGTAAAGCTCTTTTAACATATTGTAATTGTCTTATCAAACAGTAAGATATACAAGGAATAAAACCCAAAATGTTCCTTCATAATCTAGATCGATCATTAGGCAATTTTAAACAACTTGTTACAAGGTTTGAGATATTTAGCGCTCAAGGGCGCGATCCGATATCGATCGCAGTTTGCGGCGCAAGCGAGGGAACCGGCGTCGCCCGCAGTTTCAGCTCGCAACTCGAGCTATCCCATATAGGTCGCCGTCAGATGCTAACGTGCCGTAAGTCTCACAAACCAGCGATGTCCAGAAATCTGCGTAAGTACAAATTTCTAGCGTCGCCAGTGACTTGCGCCACGTTAGAATCTGCCGGCGCCTATAAAACCTGACTAAAGTCTAAAACACCCGCACTGTCTAACACGCCTCCCTAACATAGCCCGCACGGTCTAACACGCCTCCCTAACATAGCCCGCACTGTCTAACCCTCTATCCGCTATCCCCCCTCACTAGCCTAACAATAAAAATGCTATTAACCCCTAAACCGCCGCTCCCGTACCCCGCCGCCAGCTATATTATATCTATAACCCCCTAAAGTGAGCCCCTAACACCGCCGCCATCTCTATTAAAATGATTAACCCCTAATTTAATCTACCTACCCTGCCGCCAGCTATATTATCTATATTAACCCTAAGTATATTATAGTTAATATAGTTATTACATTATATATATTAACTATATTAACCCTAATTATATTAGGGTTAATATAGTTAATATAGTTACTATAGTATTTATATTAACTATATTAACTCTATCTAACCCTAACACCCCTAACTAAATTTATATTAAATTAATCTAATTAATTTATAAACTAAAATATTCCTATTTAAATCTAAATACTTACCTATAAAATAAACCCTAAGATAGCTACAATATAATTAATAATTACATTATAGCTATGTTAGGGTTAATATTTATTTTACAGGTAAATAGTTAATTATTTTAACTAGGTATAATAGATATTAAATAGTTATTAACTATTTAATATCTACCTAGTTAAAATAATTACCCAATTACCTGTAAAATGAATCCTAACCTAAGTTACAAATACACCTACACTATCAATAAATTTAATAAACTACTAACATCTATCTAAAAATACAATTAAATTAACTAAACTAAATTACAAAAAAAAACAAACACTAAATTACAAAAAATAAAAAAAAGATTACAAGATTTTTAAGCTAATTACACCTATTCTAAGCCCCCTAATAAAATAATAAACCCCCAAAATAACAAAAATTCCCTGCCCTATTCTAAATTAAACAAATTTCAAAGCTCTTTACCTTACCAGCCCTTAAAAGGGCCTTTTGTGGGGCATGCCCCAAAGAATTCAGCTCTTTTGCATTCAAAAAATACAATCACCCCCCCCCCCCCCCATTACAACCCACCACCCACATACCCCTATTCTAAACCCACCCAAACCCCCCTTAAAAAATCCTAACACTACCCCCCTGAAGATCTCCCTACCTTGTCTTCACCACACCGGGCCGAACTCCTGATCCGATCCGGGCGATGTCGTCCTCCAAGCGGCAAAGAAGAAATCTTCCTCCGGCGATGTCATCCTCCAAGCGGCAAAGAAGAATTCTTCCTCCGGCGACGTCTTCCTCCAAGCGGCAGCAAAGTCTTCATTCTTCCGGCGGCATCTTCAATCTTCTTTCTTCGCTCCGCCGCCGCGGAGCATCCATCCCGGCCGACTGCTAAACTTGGAATGAGGTACCTTTAAATGACGTCATCCAAGATGGCGTCCGCCGAATTCCGATTGGCTGATAGGATTCTATCAGCCAATCGGAATTAAGTTAAAAAAATCTGATTGGCTGATTGAATCAGCCAATCAGATTCAAGTTCAATCCGATTGGCTGATCCAATCAGCCAATCAGATTGAGCTCGCATTCTATTGGCTGTTCCGATCAGCCAATAGAATGCGAGCTCAATCTGATTGGCTGATTGGATCAGCCAATCGGATTGAACTTGAATCTGATTGGCTGATTCAATCAGCCAATCAGATTTTTTTAACTTAATTCCGATTGGCTGATAGAATCCTATCAGCCAATCGGAATTCGGCGGACGCCATCTTGGATGACGTCATTTAAAGGTACCTCATTCCAAGTTTAGCAGTCGGCCGGGATGGATGCTCCGCGGCGGCGGAGCGAAGAAAGAAGATTGAAGATGCTGCCGGAAGAATGAAGACTTTGCTGCCGCTTGGAGGAAGACGTCGCCGGAGGAAGAATTCTTCTTTGCCGCTTGGAGGATGACATCGCCGGAGGAAGATTTCTTCTTTGCCGCTTGGAGGACGACATCGCCCGGATCGGATCAGGAGTTCGGCCCGGTGTGGTGAAGACAAGGTAGGGAGATCTTCAGGGGGGTAGTGTTAGGATTTTTTAAGGGGGGTTTGGGTGGGTTTAGAATAGGGGTATGTGGGTGGTGGGTTGTAATGGGGGGGGGGGTGATTGTATTTGTTGAATGCAAAAGAGCTGAATTCTTTGGGGCATGCCCCACAAAAGGCCCTTTTAAGGGCTGGTAAGGTAAAGAGCTTTGAAATTTGTTTAATTTAGAATAGGGCAGGGAATTTTTGTTATTTTGGGGGTTTATTATTTTATTAGGGGGCTTAGAATAGGTGTAATTAGCTTAAAAATCTTGTAATCTTTTTTTTATTTTTTGTAATTTAGTGTTTGTTTTTTTTTGTAATTTAGTTTAGTTAATTTAATTGTATTTTTAGATAGATGTTAGTAGTTTATTAAATTTATTGATAGTGTAGGTGTATTTGTAATTTAGGTTAGGATTTATTTTACAGGTAATTGGGTAATTATTTTAACTAGGTAGATATTAAATAGTTAATAACTATTTAATATCTATTATACCTAGTTAAAATAATTAACTATTTACCTGTAAAATAAATATTAACCCTAACATAGCTATAATGTAATTATTAATTATATTGTAGCTATCTTAGGGTTTATTTTATAGGTAAGTATTTAGATTTAAATAGGAATATTTTAGTTTATAAATTAATTAGATTAATTTAATATAAATTTAGTTAGGGGTGTTAGGGTTAGATAGAGTTAATATAGTTAATATAAATACTATAGTAACTATATTAACTATATTAACCCTAATATAATTAGGGTTAATATAGTTAATATATATAATGTAATAACTATATTAACTATAATATACTTAGGGTTAATATAGATAACATAGCTGGCGGCGGGGTAGGTAGATTAAATTAGGGGTTAATAATTTTTATATAGGTGGCGGCGGTGTAAGGGGTCAGATTACGGGATAGATAAGGTAGATGGCGGCGGTTTTAGGGGCTCACAGTAGGGGGTTAGTTTATGTAGATGGCGGCGGGGTCCGGGAGCGGCGTTTTAGGGGGTAATAACTTTATTAGGGATTTGGGGGGGGGGGGGGGATCGCGGTTGACAGGGAGATAGACATTGCGCATGCGTTAGGTGTTAGGTTTATTTTAGAAGATCGCGGTTGACAGGTAGATAGACATTGCGCATGCGTTAGGTGTTAGGTTTATTTTAGCAGCTAGTTTAGGGAGTTACGGGGCTCCAATAGTCAGCGTAAGGCTTCTTACGGCTGCTTTTTGTGGCGAGGTGAAAATGGAGTAAGTTTTCTCCATTTTCGCCACGTAAGTCCTTACGCTGCATATTGGATACCAAACTGCGCGGGTTTGGTATACCTGCCTATGGCCCAAAAAACTGCGGGCGACGGCAGAAATATACGCGCGTAACTTCTAGCTTACGCCGTATATAGGATACCAAATCCGCGCAATTCTTGGCGTCGCCGGCTTTTGCGGGCGACGATTTTTATCGGATCGACCCCCAGAAGCTTAAACCTATACAATGAAGTTAGAGTGTGGGGATTTTTATGTACATATAAATGTTTAGATATGAGGTAAAGAAATAAGAATAAAAATAAGAATCTGTATAAACACTACTAAAAGTACTCAATTTATTATGCTAAAAGTGCTCAATTAAAACACAAATCAGTAATGGTCTCACATTAGGTATAGACACATAATAAAAAGGTGCATAACAATTTAAAACTGAAAAGTATTCGGTTGGCCAACATTAAAAACATAGAATAGCACTAAAAAGAGTCAGGACACATAAACCAGCACTTTTCTCTCAACTACAATTTACTTTTATTATCTAATTTGCTTTGTTCTCTTGCAATTCTTTGTTGTAAAGCATACCTAGGTAGACTCAGGAATAGCAATGCACTTCTCAGAGCTAGCTGCAGATTGGCAGCTTATCCAATGTGTTCAGCTAGCTCTCAGTAGTGCATAGTTGCTTCTTCAACAAAGGATACCCATAGAATTAAGCAAATTTGATAATAGAAGTAAAATGGGAAGTTGTTTAAAATTGTATGCTCTATCTGATTCATAAAAGAAAAAAATGGGTTTTATATCCCTTTAAGATAGCAGAGTTAAAATGGTTTGAGAATGTTATTTCTAAAATTAAAGATTTCAAAAAAAATATTGACTCAATCTAAATAGTATGGTGTACATTATATGTAATATCAATGTAACTATCAAAAGACGAGCAGGAACCTGTACAACGCTGCTTACTTTTAGATTGGGAATACAATTTTAGATTAAATCTAACAAAGCCTCTGTGCAAATAAGTAAAAATGCCTTTATTAATACACAATTGTGCATATATAAATATATACTCTCTCTCTGTCTCTTTTATATATATATATATATATATATATATATATATATATATATATATCATCTGTATATCTATCTATCTATCTATCTATCTATCAATCTATCTATCTATCTATCTATCTATCTATCATCTATCTATCTATATATATATATATATATATATATATATATACACACACACATACAATTCCTTTATCCAAATATCTAGTTTAAAAAACCACACCTACACAGGTGGCTGGCATATAAAATGACATTTCTTACTGAAAAAGAAATTCAAGATAAGGAAGAAATACACTGAAAATAGCATGACAGTAAAGAGGTTATTTTAATTTCTACTGTATCTGATTCATGACAGTTTAATGTTAGGTGGGCTATCCCTGAGCTATCAGCTTATGATTATATTGAATCAAACATCATTCGAATTTTAAAATAATTGTCTAAAATATTACACTGTGTGTCCTAATGTCAACATCAATGTTTATTTTTAATTCTAATTTCACATATACATACTTTCAAAGTATAATACACAATGTAACAAATGGCACTTACAAAGTTCTGATGAGTGATCAATGACACAAGTATCAAGCAATTTGATTCTTTAGTGATAGTTTAATATGTATATTTGAATCAGATTGGCTGATGTCATAAATCATGGGATTATGCATATTCCAATCAAAAGTTGTTGAAAAATTCACTAGTGTGTGGGTTGTTTAGTAATTTGCGTCATAATTGGTGCGAAAAGTGTTGCGTAAAATTTGGTGCGAAGTGGAGAGTGGGACTTGTATTATTTGCCTTAAACATGATGCAAATAGATTTATCAAAAAAATAAAAAGGAAGTTAGCTATACGTTGTGTATTTATTTCATTTTTATCTCTATATCTATTAGTGCAACAAGTTTGGGGCAAAACTTTGCACCAAATTTGGAGAAATAATATAGTCCCCTTACTTTGTAATGAGAGACAAAGATGTAACATAATTAATAAGTAGTAATGTATTTTTCATTTGTATCCCTATATCTACTAGTGCACCAAATGTGGAGCAATAATATTGTTTGATTTAGAAAGGGTATACAATTTTAATAAAGTTTCTAATTTACTTTTATTATGTAATATACTTCCTTCTCTTGCAGCATCGAACATAAGCTTTCTGTGTTTTCAGACTCCCATTGATTTCTATGGCATCTGCAGCCTCAAGGGTGGGGGTTTGAAAACTAGGTACGCTGCGTCGGAATAGACGCGAGCGTACCTGTTAAATGTTTGATAAATTGGGAAAAGGGTCAAATGAAGCATCGATCTGCATTGGATTGAGATTGCGGGCGCGTATATTTCGTCACACATTTCAACATTTGACGATCTTGACGCTTTGTTAACTACGGCGGATCAATCTCGCAGGATTCCAGCGTATTATCAGTTGACGCTTTGATAAATATCCCCCTTAGGATCAGTTTGGATTTTGGAAAATTTGTATATCTGATTCTGCATATGTAAAATGAGACAACTTGGAGAGACAATGGTCATTAAGGTAATATATTTACATGTCATAATACAGCTTATACATGACACCCAATGGTAGTTTTATATATTTTTTAATACTTATGTACAGTACATCAGACATATAGGGGCCGATTTATCAAGCTCCGTATGAAGCTTGATGCCCCTGTTTAGGCTCGCCAAAAACAACAGTTATGAAGCAGTGGTCTAAAGACCGCTGCTCCATGACTCGTCCACCTGCTCTGAGGCCGCGGACATCAATTCGCCAGATACTATACGATCAGGTTGATTGACACCCCCTGCTAGCAGCCCATTGGCCGCAAATCTGCAGGGGGCGGCATTGCACAAGCAGTTCACAAGAACTGCTGGTGCAATGATATATCGATGTGCAGCGGACATGATACGCTACATCGTATCATGTTCGCTCGCACTATGATAAATCTACCCCATAGTATAGTTCTGAAAACAGAATGCTAATAATTGGTTTAAATAAACATAGCATTTGCATCTTATAGCACAAAAAATAAACCAAAGGTACAGGCAGAGAAGACTGTAACTTACTGCCAGGGAAAATTTAAGTGTAGAGCGGGATAGGCTTGCAGCGTCATAAGGGTTAAGGCTGGCAGGGAGAGGAAAGGTGGAGGGGAGTGTTAAAAGTTGCAACAATGTTGCAGGGACAGGGAGTGGCTTACCTTTCTTAAGCTGGTGTTTGCAGTTCCTGTTCCTCTTTGATCCTGGACAAGATGCTGTCAAGTTGGTTCATCTTCTCTCCACCTTCAAGTCTCTTCTTTCATCATGAGGCGTGCCAGACGTTCTTCAGCTCCACCTTTAAGATTTAGAGAGGGAAAGATGCCTGTTACATGTTGTGGTGTTCAAAAACAACAGATGAGTATAACTGAATCTGATGATATAATACCCTCTTCCCAAATTGATATTCAGGACCCCCCATCTCCTCCTCCCCCTCCTTCACCTGTTCTCTCAGATTCAGTTGTCACAGTGGCTGAAATTCATCCTCTAACATTAGTTTCATTATCTACCCCTATTATTACTGGCCCTGAGACTCAGCCTGCACCAAACATAACAGTTGCTGCTGGCTCACCACTAGCTCCCCATGATCCTTCAGCCCCCTTTTTAAGTCTTTTTCAGTCCTTACCTCCCCCTGCGGCAGGTGCTGTGGCATCTCTGCTTTCTTCAATTGCAGCTGCAATTGCTAGTGGCCAACACATTTCCCAGCAGGTTTTGACTCATGAGGCCCCCTATCCTGGGCCTTCTAATACCACTCTCTATACTACCCCCACTAGGCCTGCAGCATCTGAGGACTATTCAAGGTCCCTATACTCTAATAGGCCTACATCCGGAAACTAGACCTAATATAAGTAGTGCCCTACCTGGCCAGCTTTCACTGCCCATGTCCCCTCAGCTACTTACGGGGCCCCCTCCTGGGGTGCTGCAGTCGGGTGCATACGTTGCAGCGGTTCCCGCCAAAGTACCGCCACACATGCCTCTAACCGGGCCTATCCCCTTAGGCCTTCCGGTCTCATGGGACATCACTTCCCCTCATGGGGGGGTTCAGGCCTTCCCATCAGCCCCTCTGCTTCCTGCGCTCCTACTGCCACACATGCCTCCGACCACGCCTATCAAAATAGGCCTTCGGGTCCCATGTGATGTCACTTCCGGTGACGTCACCATTCAGACTTACACTCGCACACGGGTAAGGTCAGCGGTCCGTCGCGGCGCTCTGGCAGGTGAGTACCGAAAGCACTCGTTAGCCAGAGGACGCCCAGCGGGTCACTGGAGGGGAACAAACAGAGCTATGTTGAGGGTGGGGCCTACAAGGGGAAATTTACAAAGTGCCAGTAATGTTCATGCTAATATTAGCCAGGAGGAACATGTGCAAACCATTATCGTGTATGAGGGGGTTAATATGAGGTATAGGAGCGAGAAAGAGGTTAACCATATTATGCAAAACGATGAGGTTACTAGGATCGATAATGCTTTGCCTCTTCCAGCAGGTGGTGTTTAAGTGCCACAAACATGCGTGAATATTATGTAAAATACTACTGGGCATGCAGGGGTTAATGAACTGGGCATTGCAAATGCACCAGGCAATGGAATGAATGAGGCAAATTATCATATTGGGCAGCACAATACTGATACTAATATGGGGGTACGTGAAATGAATCTGTCTTTGAATACAAATGACAGGCCAATTCTTACTATTAACCCCGCACAAAGTGTGTCTAGGAATTCAGTGTCAAATGCAAACAGTGTGAATGTGAGTTTGAGCAGGATGCCAGTTGCTGAATTCGGTCACATAGGGCAATTGTCAGGTAACTCTTCCCAGATCACCCCTGGGTTTCCTCTGTTTGATGGGCAAAGTGCTCGCCAATTTCTCTCTATTTTACAGGAGATGAAGTCAGGGAAACAGATTACCCCAGCCCACACGGCACCGGTGGCCACGGCGGAAGGCACCATGTCCACACGTCCTTCAATTTCCACTATATCAGGGGCTACCGCTACCTGCTACTTCACATCCCATATCAGTTGCACCAGCAGTTTCAGCAGAAGTACCGTCAACATCATCTGCTGGGAGTGGTGAGTTACTTATTGCAACACATGCCAGGGAACATTTATCAGACTCCTCCACTACAGACTCAGTAATCCAAAGGTCAAAAAAGGATGTATAAGATGATTAAGCAAATGAAGGCAGATCAACTATCTAAGATGAGGGTGGAGGTAGCCTCTCCTTGGGTCACTGACCATGCCAGGCCCGGACTGACCATCGGGCATACCGGGCAAAAGTCAGGTAGGCCGCGAGGTAGTTAAGTCCTGCCCACTGCGACCACATTATTTTATTAATTATTTGTTGTGCAATGATAATGATTATGTTTATGCAACATATAATACTGGCCGTTATTATATGTTGCATAAACATAATCATTCAGGCCCAGACTGAATGTCGATCGCAATCTGAGAGATCATCTAACTTGGTCTGAGCCAGAGAACCTTTTTTTTTAAAGCAGGCCCGTCCGGTCCAGTGTTATTCCTATGCGGCCGTTAGGGATGACACGTGCCATCTGATGTCATGTGCCGGGGGCCGCACAATCTTCTCCTCTTCATGGGGTGGGCGGGAAAACAACCACATGCTCAGGCGGCTGCAACAGCAGAGAGACACGCACTTGCAGCGCCACTGAGCACTTGTGAGTCTACAGACAGAGCAGCTGAGCAGCCAGCAGGTAAGCTCTTGTTTATGAAAAAATCATTTCTGGCAATGATCGTTGATCCCTCTAAGTTAACGTAACCTTTATTAATTCTGTTAAATTAGGCTAGCTACAAGCCTACACAGGGGCGTGAGTGTGACTACAGGGGTTGCAGAGGCTGCCTGACATTTTGGGAGGCCGTGAGCACTGTTCCCTTGGGCCTTGGCTGCAATTGTGAGCAGGCTTTATTTCTTATGGTGCCTAAAAAACTACATTTCCCATATTTTGTTTCCCTGCGGTGCACCTTGCAACCTTGTATGTAATATTTTTGATAAAGAGGAAAGGGGTGGGGTAGGCAGCAATAGAGGGTGTAGGGGCTGCATTGCATGATCGTTATATGATGTCTCCTCTGCTGCCCTGCTGGGTTGGGACTTGTAATGAAAGAATTAAACCTGATTGAGTAGGACAGGTTGCAAAGATAAATGATAGTCCCTGTCAGCAGATGAATCCGTTTCTCTGCCCTGCAAAGCCAGTAAGTCAAAAGTGACTAATTTCTGGGATGAAGCATGCATGAACAGTGTGATATAGGTTGTTATTACAGAGCTGTGGGGCTTTTAGGTATTCCTCGGTACTATTGCTGTAGCAGAGGCAGAACATATTCTCTCTCTTAACAGCTACACTGGGTGATTGAGGCCTCATGTTTATTGTTAGTAAAAGATAAAACGTTTTATTGTCTGAACCTTGTGAATCATATGTTTGCTCTGAAAAGGTGAATGGCCTTTACTATAGCTAGAGGTTATGGAGTTTTTATGATTTTTTTTTAAAGGGTATCAGAAGCTACTTTTGCCTCATAGCATCTAAGAAGAGGTTTTTTTTTTAAAACTATTTTTTAACTGGATTTTCTTTTTTTATAATGTTATACACCTATAAAGCGACTTTAATACAGCAATCTAAAGTGTAAACAAAAATACACCTCATGATAGTTAAAATTTAAGTTAAAAGCATCTTTTATCTAACTATTTTTCTTTAAAAAAGGGAAGATTAGTTGGATTCTTTTTGTTTCCATCATTTATTTAGTTTTTAGCATATTTCAGATATAAAAAGTTTCTTAAAGGGGGGCGGAGCTTGGCCGCTTTGAGAGATGGCCGTGTAAAGAGATAGCTCCTAGGCCCACATCATCTAACCCTCATAAAATTAGGCTTATCACCACCCAAACGTACCCAGGAGGAAGGACTGTGACCCCAAGCATAGACTGAGCAAACTGGTCACTCTGCTCGGACCCCGCTTTTCAGGACCGGACAAGCTTCAGAGCAGGCTGCTGCGCGGGAAAGAAAGCCGCGACAGCCTTATTCAGAGGGCCGGAAGCGTAACGGAGGCTCTGATTTCGGCCACACCGCCAGCAGAATTATAACCGGCAAACATCCAGCAGAACTGAGAGGAGACAAGCGATACAGCCGTCTTTCACCTAGCGCAGCTCGGCGCATGTAACAGAAAAGAGGCCCGGCTACCTGGTAAGAGAATCCGCACCTCCATAGCTGGTGCAGGCCACGCAGCACCCAGCACAATTAGCCGCTCACCAGTAGACACATACCAGGGACTCACCTCTTGCCTAGTGCCTCCTCCAGCAGGCTCATTTGTAATACTCGCGGGCCAGCTTAGCAACTCACGGGGCCAGAAGCTTGTAATCACTTTGCAAGCATACAGACTGCAGCAACTTAGGCCCACATTACAGCACTCGACAAAAATACTGCATAATCCCTGCAGGCATAGACAAGAGGAACTGCATACGGGGCCTACTAATAGCACAAGCTACAAACTACACATTATTTTAGGCCAAGCAGCAGACTACCTGAACATAAGAACTGGGGACCCCCTCAGTAACAACACCCATAATGCCAGCACGCAAACCACTCAAATCAGATGGGCTGTCATGCTCCAAAACATTACAAAACTATCTCAGGCAGCCTGAACCCGCTTCTTCCCCCCAGGTCGACATGCCAGGCAATATTAACACGAAAGACCCTGACCAGACACCTCACTTGCCGCCTCAGTCCACACCCTATCTTACAAAGGATGACCTAAAATCACTTTGTACAAAAGAAGATATCAAGGAGATAGTCACAGAGGTCAAGAGCTGGTATGGAGAACTAAAAAGAGACATTTCAAGAGTGACACAGAGAGTCACAACATTGGAAGAAAGTCACGATGCAACATTCAACGATATACAGCATATCTCACGTATAACATATGAGCAAGATGAGACCATCCACAGGGTGGAAGACCTGGATAATAGGGGCAGGCGGAATAACCTGCGAATACGGGGGATACCTGAAAGCGTCCAGCCGGGCGCCTTGGAGGGATGCCTACAAAGCCTCTTTCGGACCCTAAAGGGAGATGAGGGCGCACCAGAAATTCATATAGAAAGAGCTCACAGAGCCCTACGGGCGAAACCACCCCCAAAGGCTCTGCCAAGAGATGTCATACTCAAAATTCTACATTTCAAAGATAAAGAGGAAATCCTCAGGCGAGACAGAAAAAAGACTTTACACATGCTGGCAACAGAATCCAGATCTTTGCAGACCTGAGCCCCACCACCCTGCAGAAGAGACGGGAGCTGTCCTACATCACATCAACCCTACGAGAGCAAAATATCCCATATAGATGGGGTTTTCCGGTTAGCATCATCGCAACAAGGGGAGATACAACTGCTGTTTTCAAGCATAAAGATGACCTCCCACGATTTTGTGAAGTCCTACGGATCTCTATCAAACAACAAGACCCCCAACCAGATAACATCTCGGATGCACCTCCACTCCCACCCAGAGCACACTCCTCTCAAGACAACACTCGTGGGAGATTCACAAGCACTCAAACATCTTCTGAGCGCAACAAAGACTCCAATCCAGGCAACTGAAAAGTCGCAAACCCCTTTCTCCTGGGACTGATACCTTTTACTAAGGACAGAAGGCTACAGGTCGTATGTTTATGTTAATGCATTGATATGTTTACATTTGTTTTTAGGGTTAGAGATGTGGGATACTTCCCACTCAGTTACTGCACATATTGTTGGTTTTTCTTACTGTGGATTTGTTTGCCTCATATGACAGTTGACTAACAATCTGATTGCTAAACTAATCTCAACTTTCTTTACAAGTTTTATTGCACTGTTTTCTTGTCTAGAAGTTTTGCAAGCTTGGTACACTTTCAATACAACATAACTTATTTATCTGCACCTGCTATTAGCCCCGAGGGGGTGCTTCTTTGTCCTTCCACTGACACCAGACCACATACGGACAGAGGGACCTATCCCCAGACCCTACGCAACCCAGACCTCTAGGGCAACCCCCACCCCTGGCACAATGACGGACAATCCTGCACAAAAAGCCCGCCCCATCACACTAATATCCATCAATGCTAAGGGACTGAATAGCCCTGAGAAACGTTCAATAGCTTTTCGACACCTACACCAAGCAGCGGGAGATATAATATTTGTCCAGGAGACACACTTCCGAAAGGGGGGTGAACCAAAACACACTACCAACCAATTCAGGACAGCCTTCACGGCATCAGGCCGGAACAAAAGTGGCGGGGTGGGCATATGGCTGCGTAACTCAATTAAGTTGCAGCCCCAACACATAGTTAAAGACGTAAATGGCAGGTACATAATTGTATCGGGACTCCTCTTTGACCGCCCAGTGACGCTAGTGAATATATACCTCCCAAATTCCGGACAGCACTTGCTCTTCAAGCACATAACCCAATTAGTACTCGAACACTCAAAGGGCATACTCCTGGTAGGGGGCGACTTCAATCTCCCCCTGGACCCCAAAACAGACACATCCACAGGCAGGTCCAGTGTGCCAAAGCGGACAATCAAAGCCGTCACAACACACATACAACAACTTAAACTACATGACGTGTGGAGGTCCTTTAACCCATCTCTACGCGATTACACATTCTACTCGAACCCGCACCACACTTACTCCAGAATCAATTACATACTGAGTGACCAGCTGGGAATGTCCCTGATAGATAGCACTAGCATACTGCCAACAACGTGGTCAGACCACGCCCCAGTCTTGTGCAAGATAACATGGCCCTCCTCTCAGATCTTGCCCTTTATCTGGAGGCTTGATGAGTTTCTCTTGAACAACCCTCTGGTTAAACAGGACGTAGACACCACACTGGGCCACTACTTCCGAGAAAACGCAGGGGATGGCACTACCCCTACTACCCTCTGGGAAGCACATAAGTGTGTAGTCAGAGGAGATTTTATTAAACATAAATCGAGAGAAGTCAGGGAGATCAGACAATTCCTCAACTCCACCCTGGCCCAGATCAAGTTCTGGGAAACAGACCATAAAAAGAACCCCGCCTCTGCTACCTCCCTGGGACACCTCAAACAGGCCAGATCTGACCTTCAGAAATACTTAACAAAAACCTACCAACGCAAAACAGCTTTGCTGAAACAAAAATATTATGACTTAAATGACAAAGCGGGGGCATCCCTGGCAAGAGCCCTCAAGCGCAAACAACTGAACACACATGTACACTTAATCCGAGACAAAGAAGGGCACACACATAGGGGCAGCAAGCAAATAGCAGAAACATTCAGACGCTACTATGAACAGTTGTACAACCTGTCGAGCGAATGCTCCCAAGATGACATAGACAAATTCTTGGACAACTTAAAACTCCCCACACTCTCACCTGACGATTCTGACGTACTAGACGCACCAGTAATGACAACGGAAATCAAAGCAGCCATAAAAAGTATGCCTAACGGAAAGAGCCCTGGTCCTGACGGATTAACTGTTAGGTATTACAAGACATATATGCACCACCTCTTACAGCCCCTCGCCTCGACTTTCAACTCCCTCTCAGAGAACAGCGGCTTTACAGAACAAATGCTAAAAGCACACATAACCGTCCTCCCTAAACAGGGCAAGAAACCAGACCGACCCGAAAACTTCCGTCCCATCTCCCTGTTAAATGTGGATTTAAAAATGTATGCAAAAATCATAGCCACAAGAATAAATAAGATCCTACCGTCCCTGATACACCCCAACCAAGTGGGGTTTGTCCCAGGCAGAGAGGCACGGGACAACACCCTAAAAACGATCCAGCTGATATCATTTGCCCAACTACACAAGATCCCAATGGTCCTTGTCTCAACGGATGCCGAAAAGGCCTTTGACAGGGTCCATTGGGGTTTTCTCAGAGCAACCATGGCCAAGATGAAGTTTAGCAACACACTCATAGACCGTATCTTTTCCATGTATAGCACACCCACAGCGCAGGTCAAAGTGAATAACTTACTTTCTGATACCTTTACTATACAAAACGGGACGAGGCAGGGCTGCCCGCTCTCGCCCATCCTGTTCGCCATCTCTATCGAGGCACTAGCTCAAAAAATGCGCTCAGATAGTCTAATTACAGGCATTAAGACTGAGACGACCGAGCACAAGCTCGCGCTTTATGATGATGACATATTGCTCACCCTAACGAATGTAGACTCCTCACTCCCTAAAGTCTTAGAGACATTTGCAGAATATGGCAGGGTATCCAATTTCCACATACGACGCTGACCGGTTACCCAATATTCTCATAGACTGCCCCCTGAAAAGACAGCCTTCCAAAATGAAATATTTAGGTATATACCTTTCCCCAGACCCCCAGGTGACATTCCAAGCCAATTACAAGACCTTAGAAACCAACCTTATCTCAGATTTATCCAGCTGGAAAAATAAATCCATCTCTTGGTTGGGGAGAATCAATGTGATAAAAATGACCGTCCTACCCAAAATACTTTATCTCCTACAAACGACCCCTATCCCACTACCACCAGGATTTCTGGAAAGAATCCAATCCCTTCTGGAACAATACATCTGGAAAGGCATCAAGCCAAGAGTGGCTAGGAGGTCCATCTATCTCCCAAGGGACAGGGGTGGACTGGGGGTCCCTAACATCTTGGTGTATAAGCAGGCTATTACCCTACATAGATTGCTAGATTGGTGTCAAAATGACCCCCACAAAAATTGGATTCACTTAGACTGTGACATCTTACACACCAACAATGTTGGCCTGATAGCATGGCTAGAAACAAGACACAGGCCAGAGGCCGCAACAACTTACCCCATCCTCTCTGACTTCTTCCACACATGGGACAGGATACTTAATACCTCCACCAACATATCTATCAGAATTTCCCCGCTCATGCCAATACATAACAACCCCTCGCTCCCTTGGGACCTCAGGGACAAGAGATCACCCGAACATACACACATGTCTGACAGAACATGGCTCATGCTACTGGAGGGACACAAGCTGAAGGACCTGACCAGGATTGGAGAGGACATGCCGCACATTCCCTTAACATGGTACTCACACAATCAACTAAACCATTTTTATTCCACACACCCACACAAACAACAACTCACAAGAGCTCTAACTCCTTTCGAGACCCTGTGTGTACAAAAATCTCCTACTGGGCACGCTACGTCTAGACTTTAAAAACTCTTGCTAATAGCGGACGCGCAAACACTCCCCTCCTATACTAAGACATGGGAACAGGAATTAAACTCTGACATTTCTTACAAGGAGTGGCAGAAGGCTTTTGCTTCCACTCAACACTCCTCCATCTCAGCCAGGGTGCAGGAATCCAACTACAAACTTCTGTCCCGATGGTATCTTACACCTAACAGACTGCAGACCATATACAAGACTGCCTCCCAGAGGTGTTGGAGGGAGTGTGGAGGGGAGGGGGTCACTCTCCCATATTTGGTGGGGCTGTCCTAAGCTTGACTCGTACTGGACAGGGATACTCACCCACATAACAGACGCAACAGGGTACACATTATCTAACGATCCTAAATCCTTACTCTATATATCCTTACCCAGAATGAAAGATAAAGTCTTTAAGGCCCTGTTGATGATCATGCTGAACAGCGCTAAGATGTTAATCCCCAAACACTGGAAATCTCAGAAAGTCCCGACCCTAGATGAGTGGAGACAGCAGGTCTCCACCCTTCTCTACCTGGAAAGATACCACCACCTCACCCGGGGCACATTAGACACACACGAGAATATGCTGTCCAAGTGGTCTGACGGTAGGGCCTCTCGGGCCGGACAGAATGGGGCAGTGATCCCGACCTCTCACTGACTTACCCGGGACCTGACTCAGGGGAACGGGGCAGATAATATAAAGAACCTGTAGCAGAGACCTACTTACTGACCAAAGACCCCCCACCCCGACTTACCTCACCTTTGCCCCTCCTGGCCCCCTCGGGGCCCATCAACATCATCACCATTAACATTGTTGTCATCATCAACATTATCAATTTTATATATACTGTATATACTGTCTGTAATATCACCAAATGTCCTCTTCGCTGTAACCTGAAGGGGTACACCCAATATGTATGAATACATCTCTATTATATTTTAATTTGCTGGACTATTGAAGTTGTGGAATCTAAGGTCATTCTATGCCACTTGGTATGGATGGGCCCAGCTATGGCCACCCTCAGGACATTGGGGCGCATTGCCTCTACGAGACTGTGCAACACTAACACCCAGGGTCTGGTGGACTTGCCGCCCGTTGGGGACTTTGTACTCCTTTTATTTCCCCTCTTTGGTGCACCCACTGGTAACCGAGAAAGTGTACCTTTGCTACCTACCGTTTATCTTGTAATGTTTCAAGATGTTGTAATTTTTCTTTTTCCTAAATAAAGCTTTTTGAAAAAAAAAAAAAAGAAAAAAAAAAAAAGTTTCTTAAAATGGTATACTAGGGGTATATAAGTAGCAGCCTTCTTGTTAAACAGTTTGGGAGGAAATGTGTAAGCAGAGGCAGCCACAGATCAGTGACATGTGGGAGAGAAAGCCCTCTGCTCACCCATCCTCTTTGCTGGTTTTAATCTATTGTAACAATCATGGTAGCACCACCATTCACACTGCTATTTCTTTAAAATTTACTGCCTTAGATAAGGAGCAATGTGAAGTGCTCTCTGCACTGTTTCCCGCCCTCCCTGTCATGATACCAGGGCAATCTGTTAGCCCATACTGTATCTGACAGGAAGGCAGGAACTGTGCAGAGAGCAACAGGTCAGAGGACAGCAGCAGTGAACATTGTAATGTGAGTTACAGGGAATCCCGATGGTGTGACCACCTACTATATTCCTCCTGTTAGTCCCCAAGCTAAACTTTCACAATTATTAATTGTAAATACCTCCCTTACAAGGCTAAGAAACATGCACCACAGAACAGGTTATCAGTGATGCAGCATGCCTTTTACTTCCAAGATTTCCAGCTTGGTTGATTTTATTTAGATTTTAGTTTATTTAGCTTTATTATGGTTCCATCTCCAGCATGTTTACAGCCAGGCAACCCAATGTATGTCTAGTACTACTGACTAACCCCTTAACAATTATGTATGTACTGTGTACACGGGCCAAAATGTTTAATGAAAGAAATATACCTATCCATCTATCCCTCTATCTCTCTATCTCTACCCCTCTATTCATCTATCCCTAGTCCTCTATCTCTATCCCTCTATTTATCTATCCCTAGTCCTATATCTCTATACCTCTATTCATCTATCCCTAGTCCTCTATCTCTATCCCTCTATTCATCTATCCCTAGTCTTCTATCTCTATCCCTCTATTCATCTATCCCTAGTCCTCTATCTCTATCCCTCTATTCATCTATCCCTAGTCTTCTTTCTCTACACCTCTATTCATCTATCCCTAGTCCTCTATCTCTATCCCTCTATGCATCTATCCCTAGTCCTCTATTTCTATCCCTCTATTCATCTATCCCTAGTCCTCTATCTCTATCCCTCTATTCATCTATCCCTAGTCCTCTATCTCTATCCCTCTATTCATCTATCCCTAGTCCTCTATCTCTATCCCTCTATTCATCTATCCCTAGTCCTCTATCTCTATCCCTCTATTCATCTATCCCTAGTCCTCTATCTCTATCCCTCTATTCATCTATCCCTAGTCTTCTATCTCTAAACCTCTATTCATCTATCCCTAGTCCTCTATCTCTATCCCTCTATTCATCTATCCCTAGTCTTCTTTCTCTACACCTCTATTCATCTATCCCTAGTCCTCTATCTCTATCCCTCTATTCATCTATCCCTAGTCCTCTATCTCTATCCCTCTATTCATCTATCCCTAGTCCTCTATCTCTATCCCTCTATTCATCTATCCCTAGTCCTCTATCTCTATCCCTCTATTCATCTATCCCTAGTCTTCTATCTCTATCCCTCTATTCATCTATCCCTAGTCCTCTATCTCTATCCCTCTATTCATCTATCCCTATCCCTCTATCCCTGTCCCTATCCCTCTATCCCTGTCCCTATTCCTCTGTCCCTATCCCTCTGTGTCTCTGTCACTATCCCTCTGTGTCCCTATCCCTCTGTCCCTGATCCCCCTTCAAACAGCTATCTAGCCCTCCCCCTTCTAACTATTGCCGCCATCGTAGGTACTGGCAGCTGGCAGCCAGTACCTATATACCCCCTTTTTTCTGTAGTGTAGTGGTCCCACTCACCTCCCCTATAGTGATTATAGGGTGTTGAAAATGTTAAATGTTTTTTTCACTTAAACAAGAATTATACTTGCCATATTTGGTATACGGTTAAATAAGAAATGGTGAGTGGAGGGGGGGAGGGGGCCTCTTTTCCCAGAAATGCCCGGGCCTTTTTTTGGTCCCAGTCCGGCCCTGGACCATGCACAGATAGCCTCTGTAGTACCTGGTTGTAGAGCAGCCCTAGCGGGTGACACTTTGCCATGCCCCCTTTTCTCACTCCATGGTCACTTGAAGCAGAAAATTGTTAAACGAATTCATTAAGGGAGATACGTAAATATTTTTGAACTCTCAGTAGAGGCCCATAGACAGAGGGAAAAGAGTTCTGATAGCACAGGCCCCAAGAGAGCAAAAAGACCCAAAACCTTTGATGAGTGGCTAAAATGTTTTAGGATACTCTCATCGTGTTACCTGGATAAGCACCCAGAGCAGGGCTAGGTGTTACTGAAGCATGCGTCCACCATACACTGGATTTATCAGCACCATAAAGATGGTGTATGGAGAGAGTATGATTCAGAATTCCGGAGAAAGATGGCCGGAAATACGTCACTAACATTTGGGTCTCAGGAAATGCTTTTGTAGTCCCGTTTGGGTCCAGAGAAATCCCCCTCACCACCCGCAACTAGTAGGGGAGTGGGGGACCGTTTTCAAACTAAAAATAGATGTAGGGGTAGGGAGTGCTGGGCCTTTCAGGAGAAAAGGTGTGATAAAGGGAGTGCATGTCTTTACCGAAACATTTGCAAGTTTTGTGGATCCTTCCACTCGGGTGCAGACTGCGCCAGAAGGAAGGAAACTACCAATGATAGAGCAGCAGCCCAGTACACCCGCTGCAGCTAAGGGCGCCCACCCCAGTGAGGGTGGACGCCCTTGAGCTATGGTTATGCACATATCCAGACCACCACGTAGCAGGCTTGCTCTTGGCGGGATTTAGGGATGGATTTGTGTAAGGTTGCAGCTAAGTATGTTTTGAATCACAACTGCAGATATGGTTAAGAGGTGAAATAAGGACCACCAAGGGGTGTGGAAATGAATAATGATTACAGGAGAAGTTGTGGAATATTTCCGGTATTATGATGACAAGCAATAATGTGGTGGTACTGTATTAGAGTCTATTATAGTTGCAGGGGTATCAGTTAATCATATAGGCAGGCGTTGTAAAGAACTCTGCTGCTGCAAATCTACCTGTTAATGTGAGTAGATAGTTGTTGGAGAGCTGCAGCTCAATCTCAGTGTGTGTGAACACTGAATCCGAGTTCGCCGGAGTCGGCCGAGACGTCACAGGTGGGTGTAAGCGGAGCATCCAATCAGAGGCGTCAGATTGCTGACAGGCTGGAGGAGTGAGAGAGACACTGGCGTTGTGGTTTTTGTAGTCAGCAAATGTTATAACGCTTCTCCTCCTTGATTGTTTAAACAGATAAAGGTAAAGTAAGCTGGGCTATATAAGCGGTGCTGTAGAGAGAACTGTGGTTGCCTTTAGCTACAAAGACAAGGCACTGTTGTTGTTCAAAAGACAAGGCACTGTTGAAGTCTGGATTGGCTCAAGTGTAGGCAAAAGAGAAGGTTACTTTAATGTTATCAGCACAAGTAAGGTCGAAAATTGTAAATCCAAATTGTGGAACACAGGTCACAGGAATATAGGAAGCCTACGGTTTGCAGGAACTTCTGTTCATAGGAACATCATGCTACACAAACACAAAATTATATGCAGGGAGTCAGAAGGATCATGGGAATTTATAGAGAATCCTTAAAGGTACAAGCCACAGCCATGTCACGTGCCAATTTGTGATCCCAGTAAGTAAATCTGTATGGGGTTTGCAAACTCATCGCAATCTCAAATCAGCGTACCAACATCCCGAGGTAGTTAGGGAAAAGCTAGCCAAAGAAATATCTTTGGGGAGAATGGTGGGCCCTTTCACTGTGCTACCCTTTCCTCATTTGGTCGTCTCCCCTTTGGGAGTCATTCCAAAGAAGAAACCGGGCAAGTTTCATCTCATTCAGCACCTCTCCTACCCCAAAGGCAGCTTGGTTAACTATGCTATTGACCTTGACCTTAGCTCCGTTCATTATCAGTCATTTGATAAGGCTCTTGACTTGGTTCCTGGGGTAGGTAGAGGTGCTTTGTTAGCGAAACTGGATATTGAGTATGCTTTCCATCTGTTGCCCCTGCATCCTAGGTCCTTCCCCCTTATGGGTTGTAAATCCAAGGGTAGTTTTTATGTGGACTGCTGTTTACCTATGGGTTGTGCTATCTCCTGCTCACTGTTTGAATGTGTTAGTACCTTCTTGCACTGGGCCGTGGCCAAATTAGTGGGACTTGATCCCATAGCACATTACCTAGATGATTTTCTCCTGGTAGGGAAAAAGGGGACTGACAGATGTAGTCAGCTCATGACGGAGATGAGAGGCCTCATGGCACAACTCGGGGTTCCTCTGGCAGAGGACAAAACCCAGGGACCCTGTACTAAATTGACCTTCCTAGGCATAGAAATTGATACTTTAGAGATGGTATGTCAGCTGCCCATAGATAAAGTGCAGGCGATGTTGGAGTCGGTTTGTGCGGCTGTATCCAAGAACAACTTACCTTCAATCTCTTCTGGGCTTGTTAAATTTTGCTTGCAGGGTGATTCCCATGGGTAGGGTATTTAATAGGAGATTAGAACAATGCCTTAAAGGTAATCCAAGGGTATCAGACAGAATAGCGGTAACCACTGACATGGTAGAGGATTTAAAAGTTTGGGAGTCCTTCTTGAGTCAGTTTAATGGGGTCAGTGTGTGGAGGTCTAACCCAGTATCCAGCCAGATCCTGCATTTGTTTACTGACGCAGCAGGGTCTCACGGTTATGGGGCTTATTATCAAGGGGAATGGAATGCCTCCTAAATGGAGCTCATCCGGCCTCACCAGGAACCTCACACTACTCAAATTATTTCCAATTGTCGGGGCAGTCAAGCTTTGGGGACAGAGGTTTCAGAACAAGGCAGTGGTTTTTTTGGACAGGCAACGTTAGTGTTGTTCATTCTATTAACAGGCTTTCTGCTTCCTCTTTAACCGTGGTGCAGCTCTAGCGTCATTTGGTTTTAAGATGTCTCCAACTTAACATTCACTTTCAGGCTAGCCATGTCCCAGGGGTTAACAATGTTCTAGCGGACGCCTTGTCCAGGTTTGACTGGGTGACTTTTAGAAAACTGGCACCGCAAGTGACAAAAGATGGGCTAATCTGTCCCAGCTTTCTTTGGCAGCTGGCGGATCCTGGCTCTCCTTAATGCCCTTTGTCCGCTCCTCACTCGCCCCAACAACCTTGGCAAACTTACGTTAGACTCTGGAAGGAGTGGGACCAATTTTGCATCGCTCGAGGGGCAGATTCTTCACTTTGCTCTCAGGTGATGTTGTGCGGATGGTTAGTGTGTATGCAAGAGGCAGCTTTGCGCAAGGGTCCAGTCCCATCTGGCAGCACTATCCTTTTTCTTTAAATTCCTGGGAAATAAGGATCCTACTGGGTCCTTTTTTATTAGGCAGACGCTTAAAGGGTGGGGCCGTGCGCAGTGCAGCAAGCGTGATACTAGAGAGCCCATTACGCGGGACCAGCTTGAGAGGCTGGTAGCGGTTTTACCTGAAATTTGTAGGACGGCTTACGAAGTTTTGCTTTTTAAGGTGGCCTTTATTTTGGACTTTGCGGAGGCCCTTCGTATTAACGAATTGGTATCCCCTTCTAAAAAACACTTAAATAAGGGGGTGCAATTTGACCACGTCAGAATTTATTCCTCTTCAGTTTTGTTCTTCATCCCTCGGTCAAAAACTTACATAGGCGTATGGCTAACTTTCCCAGCGCAAGGGGATTCTTGCTGCCCTTTGGCCATGCTATCAGCATATTTACAGCGGAGGCCAGCAGTAAGGGGGCATTTTTTTGTGCATGAAAATGGTACGGCTCTCTCTTCTTTACAATTCCCCAGGGTTTTAGCACAATCGGTGGAGATGTCTGGCCTGGTCCCCTCCAAAATATCACCACATTCATTTAGGATTAGGGCAGCCACTAATGCTGCTCTCCATGGTGTAGCAGCACATACTATCAAACAATTGGGGCGGTGGCGCTCCAACCGTTTTAAGTTGTATATTTGCCCAGTAGAGGGATGCACTTAGTTGAGCCGTAGCAATGGCGTTTCTCTTGGGTCTGGGGTTTTTGGTTCAGTTTTTACACTGTTAATATGACACGTTCATTTATTTCTTTTCTAGGTACTCATTGGGCGGCAATCCATGCCCTCACTACTCCAGGGGGGCAGAATTTGGGGTTTCCCATATCCAGGGTTTCCATCCGTTGGTTAGGTTTTAGGGGTATGTGCTGGCCCAACTCCCCAGCGTCCTGACCGATGCCCACAGACTCTGGGGTAAACCCCACATTATTATCATCCACCTGGGGGGGAATGACATGGGGGCCATCCCTTCCCTAGAGCTCACAAAGATAATCCAGTCTGACTTAGGTTGGGTTAAGGCTTGGATCCCCGGGGTTACCATTGGTTGGTCAAATGTTATAGCCAGATGTCAATGGTGCTACATGGGGTCTTCCGGGGTAGCCTATAGAGTCCGGAAGAAACTAAACCAGGATGTGGGGGCATCCGTCACTGGTTTCCAGGGCTTCGTTGTACGGCACGATGCCATTACGGCCGACAAGCGGGAGCTATATAGGCCCAATGGGGTTCACCTAACTGACAAGGGATTAGACTTATTTTTAGGGGATTTGACAAGGGCTCTGACTCCCTTCCTGTAAGTCAGGTCAGGTGGGTGGCGGCAAGTGATACCTGAGATGCTATCCCTTGTTGCGGGAGGTAGCGGCCAGGAGCAAATGGAGAGGGTGAACGGGGGAGTGATGGCCAGGCTGATGAGGGTGGGGCCGATTACTTCAGTTAACTGGAGTGCCCCTCCCTCTGGGTAGGTAGGCTAGGAGAACTCGGAACACCCTAAGTAACATCTCCACCCGAGAAGATTTCTCTGGCTTGTCTAGATCAGGCCGCTGACCTCTTCAGTCCGGGGTTGGTCTTAGCTTTTTATTTGCCGCCATCTGTTTATAGTTCTATAGTTTTATTCACTAATTTATTATGTTAATAAAGGGACCAGTGATGGTCCAGTTTTTCCCAAACATAAGTGCTTGTCTTTATTAAAGGTTGGCCCTTTGGGGGTCTGTTAAGTTAATTTAGAGTTATATGATTCATGGGTTATGTGTCCCATCCTTCCTGGGAGCGACCTGATAAGCCTTCAATCCCTTAAGTAAGCAGCGTCATAAGGGTTAAGGCTGGCAGGGAGAGGGAAGGTGGAGGGGAGTGTTATAAGTTGCAACAATGTTGCAGGGACAGGGAGTGGCTTACCTTTCTTAAGCTGGTGTTTGCAGTTCCTGTTACTCTTTGATCCTGGACAAGAAGCTGTCAAGTTGACCTCCCTCCCTATTGTTGGCAGCATGAGAAAAGTAAGGTAGTTAGGGTGCTATGGCAGAGATAGGGATAAGCGTTCTAGTCTACGTAAGCCCATAGCTGTAGTTTTGACTTCCCTCTGTGGACTAGCCAGCTTAAGTGGCCTGGTGGTCCCAGAGCCTACAAGATGGTAGGTCCTATCAGCACCCTAACTGCGGGAGGTAGTGGCCAGTATCGAATGGAGAGGGTGAACTGGGGGGTGATGGCCAGGCTGATGAGGGTGGGGCCGATTACTTCAGTTAACTGGAGTGCCCCTCATTCTGGGTAGGTGGGCCAGGAGAACTCGGAATACCCCTAGTAGCATCTCCACCCAAGAAGATTTCTCTGCCTTGTCTAGATTGGACCGCTGACCTCTTCAGTCCGGGGTTGGTCTTAGCTTCTCATTTGCCGCCATCTGTTTATAGTCTGTCTGCTATTTATTCATCAATTTATTATGTTAATAAAGGGGACCAGTGATGGTCCAGTTTTTCCCAAACATAAGCGCCTGTCTTTATTAAACGTTGGCCCTTTGGGGTCTGTTAAGTTAATTTAGAGTTATATGGTTCATGGGTTATGTGTCCCCTCCTTCCTGGGAGAGACCTGGTAAGCCTTTAATCCCTTAAGTAAGTGTAGAGCCAGATAGGCTTGCAGCGTCAAAAGGGTTAAGGCTTTCAGGGAGAGGGAAGGTGGAGGGGAGTGTTATAAGTTGCAACAATGTTGCAGGGACAGGGACTGGCTTACCTTTCTTAAGCTGGTGTTTGCAGTTCCTGTTCCTCTTTGATCCTGGACAAGAAGCTGTCAAGTTGCCCTCCCTCCCTATTGTTGGCAGCATGAGAAAAGTAAGGTAGTTAGGGTGCTATGTCAGAGATAGGGATATGCGTTCTAGTCTACGTAAGCCCATAGCTGTAGTTTTGACCTCCCTCTGTGGACTAGCCAGCTTAAGTGGCCTGGTGGTCCCAGAGCCTACAAGATGGTAGGTCCTATTAGCACCCTAACTGCGGGAGGTAGTGGCCAGGAGCGAATGGAGAGGGTGAACGGGGGGCGTGATGGCCAGGCTGATGAGGGTGGGGCCGATTACTTCAGTTAACTGGAGTGCCCCTCCTTCTGGGTAGGTGGGCCAGGAGAACTCGTAATACCCCTAGTAACATCTCCAACCAAGAAGATTTATCTGCCTTGTCTAGATCGGACCGCTGACCTCTTCAGTCCGGCGTTGGTTTTAGCTTCTCATTTGCCACCATCTGTTTATATGTTTATGTTAATAAAGGGGACCAGTGATGGTCCAGTTTTTCCATAAGCATCTGTCTTTATTAAAAGTTGGCCCTTTGGGGTCTGTTAAGTTAATTTAGAGTTATAAGGTTCATGGGTTATGTGTCCCCTCCTTCCTGGGAGTGACCTGGTAAGCCTTTAATCCCTTATGATCATTTTTAAAAATAATAATGGAAAAAGGAGATACTTTATATTAGTTTTGATTCTCTGTTCTGCTTAGCAACCAGTGAGCTATTAACCTTTATTTAGACAAAGAATGTTTTAAATATATTTAACCCCTTGAGTGCTAATGACGGCTCAGAGCCGTCATTAGCACTCAACTACCTTTTTTGCAATCTGGGGGCCCCCATCCGCTCCTACCCCGGCGATCGGGCCTGTATAGTGACAGGTATCACCGTGGCTTCCTGTTTACATGCGGTGACATCACGCGCAATGACGTGATGACGTCACCGCGCAACTTTATTTAAAATTGGCAATACAAAGTATAGGGAAAGGGGCCATGCTGCTTAGAAACCTGTATCTCAGGGATCTAAACAGCTGCAGACCCCCAAGACCCACCATTGGAAAGGTAATTGCCTAACCTTTTCAATGGTATGAGTCTTGGGGATCTGGGGGGAAAAATAAAAAAGTAAAAAAAAATTTTTTTGAAAATAGTAAAATAAAAATAAAAATATTAAATTCAGCTAAGCACTCAAAGGGTTAATCATTGCTCTTTCATATGCATGATATTCTTTTGTTTTAGTTTAATTTTTCACATTTAAAGAGATAGGGGTAGATTTATTATGCAGCGGATGCTGCATTGTACGCCCATCGTTAGTTTAGAAGCAGTTGTAGGCTCCTTAACTTCTGATATGATCGGGATGATTGACACCCCCTGCTATCGGCAGGGGGCATCATTGCACAAGCATTTCACAAGAACTTAGCGAGTGTCAAGCGAACATGATTCGCTACAGATAGCTGTAACTCTTAAATATTAAGAGTTTTCCAGTTCTGAGTAAATGCCTAACCTTACCACATATCTGTACCAGTGGCGTATTTAGGTTTTGTGTTGCCCTAGACACTCAAAATACTGCTGCCCCCACAGGCTGTCTAGTGAGTGATTTCTGTATTGCTGCAATAATCCTGTTAAAAGGATCGCTGTGTTAAAACAGTATTTGAAGCAAAAAAACTGAGAATTTGCATATCTAATTTGCATATCTTACCCAGAATTCTCTTGTGCATTGGTAACATTGTATATGGAGTATTTCTGGGGAAAAGTAAGCGGGGAATCTTGCCTAGATGTGCTAATTTCCTATGCAAATATTTGTATTGATTTAATTTTGAGACATAGAGGATTTTAATCTCAGTTTTTTATCTCCACCATAATTTTAATGAATTTTGATTTAACCCTGAAAGTAGCTTTACCAATGCAGCAACCAGAAATCTATCTCCTACTGACAAGTTCTAAGAAGAACGAAACAGGCTGTCTAGTGAGTGATTTCTGTATTGCTGCAATAATCCTGTTAAAAGGATCGCTGTGTTAAAACAGTATTTGAAGCAAAAAAACTGAGAATTTGCATATCTAATTTGCATATCTTACCCAGAATTCTCTTGTGCATTGGTAACATTGTACATGGAGTATTTCTGGGGAAAAGTAAGCGGGGAATTTTGCCTAGATGTGCTAATTTCCTATGCCAATATTTGTATTGATTATATATATATATATATATATACACACACACATATAAATATATATATATTATAATGTGTGTGTACATCTCTCTTATATATATATATATATATATATATATATATATATATATATATTTAAATATACTACTACTAAGTCCCAGCCCCATGTCTGCTCCCCTTCCCCCACTCTTTCAAAAGTGTCATAAATAGCAGTAAAAACTTGCTGGAGACACAGCATTCGTTACTGACAATGCAGCAAAAAAAGAGACTGCATTTTTTCAGGTAATAAACATAACCCCCCTTGTCGGCTGTTTTCACCATACTGACAGCCCAACCCCCGCTGCTGCTGCTGCCTTCACTCACCAATATGTTCCATGCAAGAGCAGACATTCTTCAGCTGTCATCCCTGCACTTCTCCACTCCATAGCCTGATTGTACCTCAGGAGTCTCAGTACACATGTTTAGGAACTACTCTCTCTGGCTCTGCTGAATACAGTAACGCTCCATGTACATCTAATTTTAGTGCCCATACCGGCATTTCAAAATCAGTTATTTTGGTTCTTATGTGGCTGGGCAGTGGGGCAGTATATTAGGTGTGCAAACGGAGCTTATTAAAAAGGCAGTATTTTTTTAAGTTTCATTATAGAGCATGGCAAAATTTACTGCACCTTATTTCCCCTGCCTTTTTAATAAGCTCCGTTTGCATGCTTAATATACTGCCCCACTGGCCAGCCACATTAAGAAGCAAAAAAAACTGCTTTTAAAATGAGCGGGTATGTGTATTAAAATTATATAGATCAACTTCAAGACTTAGTTGTTAATCTAATGCCGCCCTCCTCCTCTGCTATTTTATTGCCTACAGGCTCGCTACACACAGTATACACACACACGCACACACTGTGTGTAACTATAGGCAATAAAATAGCAGAGAAGGAGGGCGACATTAGATGAAGCCACACTGACTGTACACAGCTATAGAAAATACACCGAGTCCTCTGACAGCGTGCAAATGCAATATTTTGGCTGTGGCTGCCCTGCCCTTCCCTTCCATACCTGAGTTAAGCCGGGTCAGCCCCCTCCAGTCCTCAGGCTCCTCTCCACTGATCACATCCAAAAGTTCTTCTCGCGGCTTGCTAAGAGACAGGAAGGCGGATGGGCGACTGGTCAAAAACGTCACATGACATGGCAAAAAGCCGGTCATGTGACCGCCACGCTGTCAAAATTTTCATTTATTTTTTTTAAATCCTGGGCACATATTCAGTGCAATAGAGAAGTGCAGCCCCCCAAAATCTGTCGCCCTAGGCACCGGCCTCGTTGGCCTATGCATTAATACGCCCCTGATCTGTACCTAATTGGCTGAAGCAGAGATGATTGGATAAGAAACTGCAAGTAAATTGGGATTTTGCTAATAAATTGGCAGTGGATAGCTCTGTCTACTCCAGCAACAAGTCTGGTATGGCTTTTCGAAATAAGGCAAGTGGTGGGTGGTCTTTGGCTATTGAAAGAAAATGTTTTTACTGTTTACTGTTTCTTTAATGCAAATGGGAGCAGATATGTGGTGGGAATAAGATATGGAGCAATGCTGGATTAAAACGTTATTTAATGATAAAGCACTGGCTAGAGTAAATCAAATAAAAGACGCAATCAGTGTTGTTGCTTGATTAGATTAAAATATTTATCACTAATAATATTAAACAGTTTATCTTTTTTTATTGAGGCCGCAAAATTATTTAAAGGGACATAAAACCCAATACTTTCATTGATAGAGCATACGATTTTAAACAACTTATCAATGTACTTCTATTATCAATGTATCTTCATTCTCTTGACATCCTTTATTGAAGAAGCAGCAATGCACTACTGGGAGCTAGCCAAAGACATTGGTAAGCCAATGATAAGAGGTATATATGTGTAGCCACAAATCAGCAGCTATTTTCCAGCTCCTGAGCCTACCTAGGTATGCTATTCAACAAAGGAAACAAAAAGAACAGAGCAAATTAGAGAGTAGAAGCACATTGGAAAGTTATTTAAAAGGATAAGCTTTGTATGAATAAATAATAATTTATATTTTGGGGGGTTTCATGTCCCTTTAAGAATGGTTACATTCTGAAGTGATAAATCGAATTTGCTAGAATAATCAATAAGAGAACAGGATCTAAAAATGAAAGCAGAAGGATCATTAAAGGAACCAAAAATTCTAAAAATGTCTATTGTGCATATTAAAATACACTAATTTAGCATGTTAAAATGTTTTGGATTTTTTTGCTTGAAAAAATATTATGTTAAAGGGACAGAAAACGATCAATTAAATCCGCACAATTTAACCCCTTAAAACTACTTTGCGCAGTTATATTAAAAGAAAAAAAAGCACATATATTTTATTATTACAAATGAACAATACTCTTTATATTGGGGGCAATTGGGGGACATATTTTTAATTAACTAGAGGTCTGACACCTGGTTAATGCCTGCTCTCCTACTAAGAGTGAGATGACGCACATGCGCAGATGTTTAAATCCTCTGATCCAAACTAGGCTGTTTAAATAGCAGTTTAAATAGCAGAAAGGGGCTAAATTCCATTATAAGGGCAATGCCCAGGGCAATTTTTATAGTAGTTGTTTTAAACAGTCTTTTTTTTGGGGGGGGGAGTTACTTGTACATTGGCGGTGGTGTTTTTTTTATTTCAAAAAGAGCTAAATCACTTTGGTGCAATACCCTACAAAAGGCCGTTTAAGGGCTATTGTTGTAGTTTGGTTTTCTTCTGTAATGGTCGTTTTTTTTATGTTTTTCTGTAATTTATGGGGGGTTTCATTTTTCAGGTAAGGTTAGGTTTTGTTTATTTTTTAGGTTAGGTTTTTTATTGTTAAAGGTAAGGTTAGGTTTTTTATTTTTAAAGGTACTGTTAGGTATTTTTTTTTTTACAAGTAAGGTTAGTTTTTTATTTTAGGTAACTCAGGTTGTGTTAGGTTAGGGGGGTTAGCTAGTAAGGGGGTTTAGATGCTAATGGGTCTTTTGCAGTGGGGGGCTGTGGCAGTTTAGGGATTAATAGAGTAGAGGGGTAGTTTGCGATGTAGGGGTGTGGTGGTTTAGGGGTTAATAGAGTAGTGAGGTATTTTGCTATGTGGGGATATGGCAGTTTAGGGGTTAATAGAGTAGCGGTGTATTTTGCGATGTGGGGTTGAGGCAGTTTAGGGTTTAATAGTGTAGAGGGGTAGTTTGCAGAGAGGGTTGTGGCAGTTTATATGTTAATAGTGTAGAGGGGTAGTTTGCGATATGGGTTTGTGGGTGGTTTAGGGGTTAATAGTGTAGTTTAGTGCAACTGTTTCCACCGGCCAAACTCTTTACTCAACCTATCAGGTCGCTTAAAAAAAAGTTTGAGCATTGAATGTGATTGCGTTCAAGCAATTGCATTTACTTTCAGCTTGTAATATGAGTGGACATTGCCACTCAACGCTGCCCATAGAAAATATGAGAAGCGTTAATAACTGCAAGTTTGCGCAAACGAATTCACAGTAATTTAAAAAGCCTGTCAATTGTAACATGCGATAATATGTAATATCCAATATCGCAATCGTGTTTACACTGCTCGCGCTAATGACAGCGCTCAACTCATAATCTAGCCCAAAATGTTTACTTATGCATAATTAAACAACTTCTCAATTCACTTATTTTTGCCCTCTTTTCCTGTAATTTAATTTTATTTTATTTTAAAAATTTTAGTGATTCCACTCACCAGAGAATATGAAGCTGCAAAGTGATTGGTTGACATATGCAGAAGCTTGTTTATATCTGTCCCTAATTGGCCACTCAAAGAAAGTAATATAAACTACATTACATACAGCAGGCTTTATAGGGGTATATTGCAAACCTACATATGTATATTTTACTTACAAAATGACAGCTGTGAATGACTTTAAAACATTTGTTTTGAATGCCAGAATTTTGTAATACTGTTAATAATTTCTGATGCATAAATAAAAAAATAGACTTTAAGGAGTCAATTTATCAAGCTCCGTACGGAGCTTGATGCCCTGTGTTTCTGGCGAGCGTTCAGGCTCGCCGGAAACAGAAGTTATGAAGCAGCGGTCTAAAGACCGCTGCTCCATAACCTGTCAGCCTGCTCTTAGGCGGTGGACAGAAATCAACCCGATTGAATACGATCGAGTTGATTGACACACCCTGCTAGCGGCCAATGAATCTGCAGGGGGCGGCATTGCATCAGCAGTTCACAAGAATGTTACGTATGCTATTGGCATTTATCGATGTGCAGCGGACATGATACGCTACATTGTATCATGTCTGTCCACACTTTAATAAATAGACCCCATTGCTTTATTGGTGGAATTGGTCACAAAAAAAAAGACTTCTTAGTACAAGGTAACTAATGAAAACAAAAGAGGAATGGTTCTTGAAGGCTTTTTCACAGACAGTTTAAAGGGACAATGTACTCAGGCAAGCAGCTGATAAAAGTTAATTGTGTTCAAAGCAGCTGCATGACCACCCGTTCAAATTGGCTGGGCTCTCTCTCAAAATATGTTCAACTGCTTGCTTTATGCTATAGCTCTATGTCACCATTGTTGCTGAGTATACCCTGTTGAAGAATCACTACCATAAAACAAATGTAGATACTCTTGCTGTGGGTTTTTCTGTCTTGCATCTATTTGCTCCTTTGTTTACAGTTTACAGTAGATATAAGTACGTCATGCGGTACGATAGGCAAAGCACCGCATGACGTATATATATATATATATATATATATATATATATATATATATATATATTGGGTTAAGCAGTTAAGAAACTTTTCAATTTACTTCCATTACTAAACTGTGCGCAGTCTTTTTTATGTGCACACTTTTTGAGGCATCGTCTGCTACTGAGCATGTGCAAGACATCACAGTGTATACGTATATGAGTCTGTGATAGGCTGATGGCTGTCACTTGATACAGAGGAAGCAAAATGTGCATACATTTTACATTTGTAAATAAACTGTTCCTATGTCCTTTGTTTGCTCATCACTAGATTCTTTCTCTGCTGTTTGTGTCACAGTCTCCCCACTGCCACCTGTCCTATGTTTGTCACTTTCTGTTCCTTTTCTGTCTCTATCTATTTCCCCTTCCAGTATATCTGCATAGTGAGAAAGCCTGGAATGTAGCTATACCCCATAGGAAAGTGACTATTTTGGATCTACTTCCCCTTCACTGCAGCAGTTCCGCTATGAGCACTAACTATAGAAAACAATTGTGAAATGTGGATATTTGGAAGTAGTTGAGATAAGTTAAAAGGACAGTAACATGTTTTATATAAAATGTTTATTAATACGTTATAAAAAACCCACTTTGCATTAAACTATAATTTATTTTGTCCCCTTTTCATCTAAATACGCTTTGAAAATTGTTGGGTTTTTTTAAATTCCGCTGACTTCAAGGGTAACTCTGCTAGATATCTTTCCTAAATTACAATTAGCTGATAACAATTGAAAATCAATGTATATTATACTAACTTTATGATTGTGGCTAGCCTTGTTGTCTGCCTTGATTGGCTCTTCAAAATAAGGCAAATTGTGGGTGGAGCTTTGCTATTGATAGTCAATTGCTGTAAAAAACATGTTAATTGGTTTTAAAAAATGTAGGCTTAGGCTGATATATTATTTTACAGCAACATAACAGATGTGTCTTATAATTATAAGGTGTTTACTGTCCCTTTAAATAGACAGTGCAAGGTCTGGTAACCTGATTAAAGAGACAGTTGACCCAAAAATGTTCTCTTCTTTAATTTGTTCCCTATGATCCATTATACCTGCAGGAGTGTATTAAATAGTTTGCAAGTAGCTTCTTTAACATTATTTCGGCATTTAAAATAGCTGATTAAGGTCAAGTGGAGCGCTATTTAGCATTTTCTCAAGAAGTAAACTTATTTCCCGCATCGGGTTTCGTTGGTATTACGAGTTGAAAGTAAAAAGTTATCACTCTCGCACTAACCTGATGCGCACAAAAAGCCGAACTTACAATATCATGCACACGATAACCTATTCCCCCATAAAAATCACTGAGGCAAAAAAAGGAGAAAAAACCCCAACACCCTACTTGTGAGCAAACCGGATGGCATATTCTCAAGTGCGCTAACCTGACATTAAAATATGAATATTTCCCCTTCCAATGTTCTGCAGATAAAAAAATATGTTCTATTTATTCATAAATACACATATATATATATATCATGGTATTTTGCGCAAATATATAGCTATACATATATATGTAGATGATTATATATAGGTATAGATATGTACAGATATATATAGGAATGTCTATTTATAAATACATAGAACATATTCTCATATGTGAAGAACATTGGAATGTGAAATATTTACAGTAAATAGTATAACACTTTATTAAATATGAATATTGCATACATAAGTTTTTACATGTTTTCATCTACTTAACTGCAAAGGGCTCCAATGCACTTACAGTATATATATATATATATATTTGGGGGACTGCAGGACCCTTTTTCTCCCGTGCATATAGTCATATAGTTGGATTGGATTTGGCGATATTGTGCTGTACCTATACTCATTTGTGGTTATATATCTTTTTTCCTGACTTTTTTTTCTAGCACCTGAAATCATATATTTGAGCCTTTATAACTTTTTTGTGCAATATTTTTTTAAAATAATTGTTATTAGATGGTGTTATTATTATTGTAACTGTGCTTTGTAAGGTATATTTGATGTGTTTTATGCAATTTTTTTGTTTCGTGAAACAGTTAAACAGAGCTCTTGGGTTGCGCTAATCTGACGCGTGTTAACTTTAATTGCGCTCAAGTGATTGTGCTTACTTACAGCTTGTAATACAAACAAAAAACACGGCTCGCACAAACACCCTTGATAAACCCCTTATTGCTTGCACGTAACTGTTAGCAGTCCACTCATAATCTAGCCCTTAATAGGTTGTGGTTTAAAAGCACAAAACCAGCTATTTCATATACAGAAATAAACCTGACAATTCAATTTTACTGTACACTGTCCCCTTAAGCAATGTCCTTTGGGTCAACAGTTAGGTTCCATAAGCACATAGCTTGTTAAATGTTGAATTTACTGTAAGACAGCCAACCGGAGTGTTCCCCCCCCCATTCCCATTGAAAGGCCATACTCATAGTGCTTTCAAGTGGAGATACAGGAACAGGTGTGTTGAGATCAGGATCACAAATATTGTCATGATTATAGTCCCTACATAATGTGTAATAATATTTGTACCACAGCAATTTAGAATAAACACACACAGTAGTATATATTGGATAAAATAGTGCCAGTCAAAAAATATAAATGGAAATGAATTTTATTAAAGGACCAGTCAACACATTAGATTTGCATAATCAACAAATGCAAGATAACAAGACAATACAATAGCACAGCACTTAGTCTGAACTTCAAATGAGTAGTAGATTTTTTTTATAATAAATTTCAAAGTTATGTATATTTCCACTCCCCTTGTACCATGTGATAGCAATCAGCCAATCACAAATGCATATACGGATAGTCTGTGAATTCTTGCACATGCTCAGTAGGATCTGGTGACTCAAAAATTGTAAATATAAAAGACTGTGCACATTTTTTTTAATGGAAGTAAATTGGAAAATTGTTTAAAATTACATGCTGTATCTGAATCATGAAAATTTAATTTAACCTGAGTGTCCCTTTAACAGCAGCTGAGGAATGCAGCTACCCTGGGCTACCACTAACTTACTAAGATTATAAATATTCAGCTTTTTATACGCGTAGGGTTAGCGTGCGAGCAAAAACTGTTTACTTTCAACTTGTAACCCGACGCACGCAAAAAGATAACTTCTAGCGCAGTTAATGCTCAAGAGTGAGCGTCTATAGGTTATGGCAGATAAGGGGTTAATAGTGAAGGTTGCGCTGGGGGTGAGGGTACGTAAGGGGTAATAGTTTTAGTGTTAATTAGTTATTCAAATACAAAGTTCAAATTATATGCATTGTCATGTATACTGCATATTATTTTCCGTATTGTATATAATTTAAAATGTAGTTTGCTTTTTAATTTTATTATTTTAAAAACATTTAAAATTAGGTACAATACTTAAAATAATATGCATTATATATGAAAATGCCTATCATTTTAACATTGTATATAAATTCAATACTAAAACAAACTATTAACCACTTACATGCTGTCATGCGCTTTCTGCTATTACTTGGTGCACTTTCCTCCAAACTTTCTACTGTGACATTTATCCTGCACATTGTCCATAACAGGCCTCAGGCCCTGATATTTAAAGATTATCCAGCATGGAGAGAAATGGTAGTTCAGACTTCACAAAGGCTGAATTCACTGAATTTTCAAAAGAAAAAGGGCGGAACTCTCCAGCACTGCAAGATCTCTCTAATTTATGTATGTGAAGCAGAGACAAGACCAGTGCAATATAGCACTGCATGATATGAGAGTTTTGTTACACTTACACTTTGTGCATTGTATTTTATATTACTATACATTTCAGAATGGGTCCTTTCAGTATTATTGCATTTAAGGAGACAATCAACTCTAAAAAACATAATTTATGCTTACCTGATAAATGTATTTATTTCCGGATATAGTGAGTCCACGGAATCATCAATTACTAGTGGGAATATCACTCCTGGCCAGCAGGAGGAGGCAAAGAGCACCTCAGCAAAGCTGTTAAATATCACTCCCTTACCCATAACCTCCAGTCATTTGACCAGAAGCAAAGGAGAAAGGAAGTAACATAAAGGTGCAAAGGTGCCTGAGGTTTATATAAAAATAAACTGTCTGAAAATAAAGGGCGGGCCGTGGACTCACTGTATCCGGAAAGAAAGAAATTTATCAGGTAAGCATAAATTATGTTTTCTTTCCTAAGATATAGTGAGTCCACGAAATCATCAATTAATAGTGGGAATCAATAGCCAAGCTAGAGGACACAGATGATTAGGGAGGGACAAGACAGTTAACCTTAAACAGAAGGCACCACTGCATGAAGAAACTTTTTCCCAAAAGAAGCCTCAGCTGAAGCAAATCATTTTTGAAGGCCCACGAAGAAGAAACAGCCCTTGTGGAATAAGCCGTGATTCTCTTAGGAGGCTGCTGTCCAGTAGTCTCGTAAGCCAAACAAATAATACTCCTCAAGGGAATCCAAAAACATCCACACAAAAAAAATCCTTAAAAATGAATCAATCCAGAAAGTAAAAAATCAAAAACTTATAAACTTAAAAAGTCAAAAAGTCTTAAAATAAAAAATGGCAATAGGTGTGCTTGTGAAAATGGAGTGTGAAAAAATAATCACAAATAGATCAAAAAGTGACAAAAATATAAGTGAAAAGGTAACAAATAGTCTCTTGGTGTGTCTACAATCTTAAAAATGTGACTGAGCACAGAAGCTTTATGTGATGTTATTCAAGATAGAGAGTAATGTGTAAATGGAGGCACTGAAACTGTAATCCTATGTTCTTAGAAATCTATGTTCTTTGAAAATTCCAAAAAATTCCAAAAAATTCAAAAACAGATGCCAGAGATAGTGAAAAATATATATGTGTGAAAGTCCTATACCTATAAAAAACAAAAATAGAACATAGTGCAATATGGTTTAAAACTCTTAGTACAATATTAAAATAGGGCTCACCAGTAGTAAGTTGACGCGTTTCGGCCTATCCCAGGCCTTTCTCAAGATGGTACAGCATTGAACTAGCTAGGTTGAAAAACGTCCCGATAATATATAGAGAGTGCAGCGTTTAAATTTAGACAAACACTTATAGAAATTGGCTTACAATGCACTATGATTATGAGGTATTTGCTTTATTTATAGTATTTATGAACTGTTTATGATTTGTATGGAGCAGTCCGATTAGGGTAAATAGGTGTGATATGAAACACGCTTGATTGGTGCAAGGAAGGGAGGGGTGTGTGCCCCTAACCCAATAGCAGAACAGATGAGGGTTTTTAAACTGAAAGCTAACAAACAGTTTTAAGCAGGCTAGGAGTCGACAGTAGCCGAAACTGGTCAGCCTTTTTTCATCTGTTTAGAGATATTTTTGTACTTTTTACCCAGGGGTAGCACAGGTACTGGGTACAAGCTGTGGGGGAAGTGCTTTTCACTGCATCAGACTGATCCTTCTCAAGGGGTTAGTGGGATCACTGCGAATCACCGGCAAGTGGTGCCAGGAAAGTACAAAGGATACCCAGGCACCAATTAGAAGGAGGTGATCGTACCGGCAGAAGGATACCTTTGCACATGTTCACAGCATCTGGTTTGGAAGGCATTTCACCCAGAAACTAGGAAGTGGTGAGTCATTTTTTAATTCTAATTGTGCCCTACAGATGTCTGTTTGTGCTACCCCTGGGAATTTAATTTTGTGGGTGATTGGAGGAACCCCCTCACTATTCACAGATGCCAGTTGTTTCAATGCAGTATGCAGTAAAGACTTGTTAACATTTAATATTTGATCACGGATTTTAGTGCAAACACCCAACCTGTTTCTCTTCTCCTGTTTGCTTGTTGGTACATACAGCTAAACCTTTCTCCAGACCTTCCTGGAGAAAAGACAAAACCTAGGAATCCTAACTCTACAAAAATTCAATGAAAATTCAATAAAAAATCAATAAATATTCAATAAAAATTCATAATTTCCAAAAAAAGTGTCCAAAAGTGGTTTCCAAAAGTGCATTTTAGAACATATCATGGATCCATGCAGTTTTTAGGAATTTTTATTGAATGCTTTTATTGTGTGAACACATGTAATAAATTGTTAATTTATGTATCAAGGATCGATTCAGACCATATTTAGGCCTAGATTTGGAGTTTGGCGGTAGATGGGTTGTTAACGCTACGCAGGCTTTTTTCTGGCCGCACCATAAATTTAACTCTGGTATCGAGAGTCCAAAAAAATGCTGCGTTAGGCTCCAAAAAAGGAGCGTAGAGCATTTTTACCGCAAATGCAACTCTCGATACCAGAGTTGCTTACGGACGCGGCCAGCCTCAAAAACGTGCTCGTGCACGATTCTCCCATAGGAAACAATGGGGCTGTTTGAGCTGAAAAAAAACCTAACACCTGCAAAAAAGCCGCGTTCAGCTCCTAACGCAGCCCCATTGTTTCCTATGGGGAAACACTTCCTAAGTCTGCACCTAACACTCTAACATGTACCCCGAGTCTAAACACCCCTAACCTTACACTTATTAACCCCTAATCTGCCGCTCCCGCTATCGCTGACCCCTGCATATTATTATTAACCCCTAATCTTCCGCTCCGTAAACCGCCGCAACTTACATTATCCCTATGTACCCCTAATCTGCTGCCCCTAACACCGCCGACCCCTATATTATATTTATTAACCCCTAACCTGCCCCCCACAACGTCGCCGCCAGCTACTTACAATAATTAACCCCTAATCTGCCGACCGCAAAGCGCCGCCACCTACGTTATCCTTATGTACCCCTAATCTGCTGCCCCTAACACCGCCGACCCCTATATTATATTTATTAACCCCTAATCTGCCCCCCTCAACGTCGCCGACACCTGCCTACACTTATTAACCCCTAATCTGCCGAGCGGACCTGAGCGCTACTATAATAAAGTTATTAACCCCTAATCCGCCTCACTAACCCTATCATAAATAGTATTAACCCCTAATCTGCCCTCCCTAACATCGCCGACACCTAACTTCAATTATTAACCCCTAATCTGCCGACTGGAGCTCACCGCTACTATAATAAATGGATTAACCCCTAAAGCTAAGTCTAACCCTAACACTAACACCCCCCTAACTTAAATATAATTTACATCTAACGAAATTAATTAACTCTTATTAAATAAATTATTCCTATTTAAAGATAAATACTTACCTGTAAAATAAATCCTAATATAGCTACAATATAAATTATAATTACATTGTAGCTATTTTAGGATTAATATTTATTTTACAGGCAACTTTGTAATTATTTTAACCAGGTACAATAGATATTAAATAGTTAAGAACTATTTAATAGTTACCTAGTTAAAATAATAACAAAATTACCTGTAAAATAAATCCTAACCTAAGTTATAATTAAACCTAACACTACCCTATCAATAAATTAATTAAATAAAATACCTACAATTACCTACAATTAACCTAACACTACACTATCAATAAATAAATTAAATACAATTCCTACAAATAACTACAATTACATAAACTAACTAAAGTACAAAAAATAAAAAAGAACTAAGTTACGAAAAATAAAAAAATATTTACAAACATAAGAAAAATATTACAACAATTTTAAACTAATTACACCTACTCTAAGCCCCCTAATAAAATAACAAAGACCCCCAAAATAAAAAAATGCCCTACCCTATTCTAAATTAATAGAGTTAAAAGCTCTTTTACCTTACCAGCCCTGAACAGGGCCCTTTGCGGGGCATGCCCCAAGAAAATCAGCTCTTTTGCCTGTAAAAAAAAAACATACAATAACCCCCCCCCAACATTACAACCCACCACCCACATACCCCTAATCTAACCCAAACCCCCCTTAAATAAACCTAACACTAAGCCCCTGAAGATCTTCCTACCTTGTCTTCACCTCACCAGGTATCACCGATCCGTCCTGGCATCCGGTGCTGAAGAGGTCCAGAAGAGGCTCCAAAGTCTTCCTCCTATCCGGCAAGAAGAGGACATCCGGACCGGCAAACATCTTCATCCAAGCATCTTCGATCTTCTTCCATCCGGTGCGGAGCGGGTCCATGTTGAAGCAGCCGACGCGGATCCATCCTCTTCTTTCTGCGTCTCCCGACGAATGACGGTTCCTTTAAGGGACGTCATCCAAGATGGCGTCCCTCGAATTCCGATTGATCAGAACAGCCAATAGAATGCGAGCTCAATCTGATTGGCTGATTGGATCAGCCAATCGGATTGAACTTGATTCTGATTGGCTGATTCCATCAGCCAATCAGAATATTCCTACCTTAATTCCGATTGGCTGATAGAATCCTATCAGCCAATCGGAATTCGAGGGACGCCATCTTGGATGACGTCCCTTAAAGGAACCGTCATTCATCGGGAGACGCAGAAAGAAGAGGATGGATCCGCGTCGGCTGCTTCAACATGGACCCGCTCCGCACCGGATGGAAGAAGATCGAAGATGCCGCTTGGATGAAGATGTTTGCCGGTCCGGATGTCCTCTTCTTGCCGGATAGGAGGAAGACTTTGGAGCCTCTTCTGGACCTCTTCAGCACCGGATGCCAGGACGGATCGGTGATACCTGGTGAGGTGAAGACAAGGTAGGAAGATCTTCAGGGGCTTAGTGTTAGGTTTATTTAAGGGGGGTTTGGGTTAGATTAGGGGTATGTGGGTGGTGGGTTGTAATGTTGGGGGGGGGGGTTATTGTATGTTTTTTTTTACAGGCAAAAGAGCTGATTTTCTTGGGGCATGCCCCGCAAAGGGCCCTGTTCAGGGCTGGTAAGGTAAAAGAGCTTTTAACTCTATTAATTTAGAATAGGGTAGGGCATTTTTTTATTTTGGGGGTCTTTGTTATTTTATTAGGGGGCTTAGAGTAGGTGTAATTAGTTTAAAATTGTTGTAATATTTTTCTTATGTTTGTAAATATTTTTTTATTTTTTGTAACTTAGTTCTTTTTTATTTTTTGTACTTTAGTTAGTTTATGTAATTGTAGTTATTTGTAGGAATTGTATTTAATTTATTTATTGATAGTGTAGTGTTAGGTTTTATTGTAGGTAATTGTAGGTATTTTATTTAATTAATTTATTGATAGGGTAGTGTTAGGTTTAATTATAACTTAGGTTAGGATTTATTTTACAGGTAATTTTGTTATTATTTTAACTAGGTAACTATTAAATAGTTCTTAACTATTTAATAGCTATTGTACCTGGTTAAAATAAATACAAAGTTACCTGTAAAATAAATATAAATCCTAAAATAGCTATAATATAATTATAATTTATATTGCAGCTATATTAGGGTTTATTTTACAGGTAAGTATTTATCTTTAAATAGGAATAATTTATTTAATAAGAGTTAATTAATTTCGTTAGATGTAAATTATATTTAATTTAGGGGGGTGTTAGTGTTAGGGTTAGACTTAGCTTTAGGGGTTAATCCATTTATTATAGTAGCGGTGAGCTCCGGTCGTCAGATTAGGGGTTAATAATTGAAGTTAGGTGTCGGCGATGTCAGGGAGGGCAGATTAGGGGTTAATACTATTTATGATAGGGTTTAGAGAGGCGGATTAGGGGTTAATAACTTTATTATAGTAGCGCTCAGGTCCGCTCGGCAGATTAGGGGTTAATAAGTGTAGGCAGGTGTCGGCTACGTTGAGGGGGGCAGATTAGGGGTTAATAAATATAATATAGGGGTCGGCGGTGTTAGGGGCAGCAGATTAGGGATACATAAGGATAACGTAGGTGGCGGCGCTTTGCGGTCGGCAGATTAGGGGTTAATTATTGTAAGTAGCTGGCGGCGACGTTGAGGGGGGCAGGTTAGGGGTTAATAAATATAATACAGGGGTCGGCGGTGTTAGGGGCAGCAGATTAGGGGTACATAAGTATAACGTAGGTGGCGGTCGGCAGATTAGGGGTTAAAAAAATTTAATCGAGTTGCGGCGATGTGGGGGGACCTCGGTTTAGGGGTACATAGGTAGTTTATGGGTGTTAGTGTACTTTAGGGTACAGTAGTTAAGAGCTTTATGAACCGGCGTTAGCCCAGAAAGCTCTTAACTCCTGCTTTTTTTCTGCGGCTGGAGTTTTGTCGTTAGAGCTCTAACGCTCACTTCAGACACGACTCTAAATACTGGCGTTAGAAAGATCCCATTGAAAAGATAGGATACGCAATTGACGTAAGGGGATCTGCGGTATGGAAAAGTCGCGGCTGAAAAGTGAGCGTTAGACCCTTTTTTCAGTGACTCCAAATACCGGCGGTAGCCTAAAACCAGCGTTAGGAGCCTCTAACGCTGGTTTTCACGGCTACCGCCAAACTCTAAATCTAGGCCCTAGCCTTTTAAGCTTCTAGTGCTCCCCTCCACACTTATTCTATATTTGATACTTAAAGTCTGCTAGGGGACTTTTTTGAAAGTGAGCTTTAGGCACTCATACTAGCGCTTGGTTTACATCACCCATCTGATAAGCTTAGACCTCCTACCTAGCTTGTAACCTGAGCAGCTGTATAACATTGTTTAAATTAGACTCCATTGAGAGTTCGGATTCTGAGGAACCTTAGACTATATTATTTGATCATATCGTTTGACTAGTAATACTATTGTGTCCTTCACTAACAGGTCCATTATGAACTCATTTACTACATTAAGGAAAGACATCACACTAGATATTTCTACATATACAATAAATAACAATCAGACTGACCCAGACAGACTAGACATTGCTTCCATTTTTAGAAATCTGGAGAAACTTTTAACTTCTGAAGTTAAATACAAGGCAGAGATTTCTTTCTTGAATAAATGTCTGGAACTTGACATCACTCCTAAGGGCCTTAGCATTAAAAAAGATTGTGCTTTCCAACTAGCTGACTCACAATTTGCAGAGAAATGAGCCAACATACTTTTAGAAACATCTAAACAATGTATCAAACTCATCATTGAATATAGATCATTTTTGATCACTAAACTAGACAATGACATTAAAGATGACAAAGTCATTATAACTAATATTGACACAACAGAATCTGAATCAAAAGAGATATTAGAAAGGAAAGAAAATCTGGTCAAGAGAGTCACAAAAATCAGAGAAGACATCATAATCAAAAAGACAAAGAAACTCAATAGAGATTTAGATATTAAAAAACAAAATGACCTAAACAATATGCAAATAGAAGATCCTATAACTGACAACAGACCATTACTCGATAACAACACACCTCACCAAGAGTTAGAAAACACAAATGTAGGAACTCCTAACACTTGGAGAAAGGACAAACACAATAACAGACGACAAGAATACCATTCAGATACACACAGTAACCAATATAGAAGACATAAAGAACAATATTACCCCCAAAGGAGAACACTAAGAAAACAAGGTTCATTTAGAAGAAACAGTTCATATCACTACAGACGTGAGGATAACACAAATGAGGGAGGTTCACGGGACTACAGGGGAAATAAAAGAAGAGAATATGAGCAGAAATATAATTTTGAGGGTAGAAGATATAATCATTACCCTAATTATCAAGTAAGATCACACTACCCCAACTATAATAATAGGTCACACAAAACCTATTACCATAACAGACCAAATCAGAGAAATGACCGTTATATTAACCACCACCAGGGAGATATAAGAGAATCCCCAATGAGAAACACCTACGAAAGGAAGATATCTTTCTCTGATAACAGACAAAATCTATATAATTATGAGAGGGGAAATTGTTATCATGAAAACTCAGATAACAAATATGATCAACACACACACAATGATCATAGGAAGACATATTAAAGATCCAGTTGGAGGGAACACTCCCCACAGTATCATAATAGATCTAATAACAGATACAAAGGGGGTGACTCACAACAAAATCATGAGACAGAATATCGTCACCACAATCAGACGCCCCAAACCCATAAAGTTAACAAGAACCCTGTAAATAACACAATCCCGAACCTAGCCTCCACCTCTGACCATGTTTCTTTAGGGGAAAGTCCCCAACCTCCCAAAGAGAAGGAGAAAGAATGACTCACACTAAAGAGGAAAAACAAAGATTCGGAAGAACCAGAAAAGAAGACCTATTGAGGAAAAGGGGGGGGGGTACAAAAGTAAAGAAGAATACTGTCAAACAGCGGAGCAAAGCTCCAGAAATTACTGAAAACAACAACTTGACCAGTCAGAAGAAAATAAAAGGGATATACAATCTTAGTTCCACAGCATTGTCAGAAAAAGAAGAATCAATATTAGCTTACGGCTTAAGCTTTGCCCCTGCTAAAGGAATGGACAAGTTCCAAACCTTCATAAATATAAAAGAGTTTGTCAGGAAACTGACGTTAAAGAGATACTTTTTGAGGTCTCCAACTGAGATGTATATAACAAGGCAAAGACAACCTTTGGAAGAAAAATTTGCACATACAGATCTAAAACCCAGATCAACCTTTTACCCAGTCAGCAGTAAAGGGAGTGCCATCGAGACATTCGAATCTAATGTATGTAGAGACATTAGAGATTTGAGCTCAGGAAAGATCAATCGTATCAAACAAAACCTATCGAGGTCCCAAATAGAGACCATAAAGAGACTTGAAAAGAACCACAAATTAACTATTAAGCCGGCGGATAAAGGTGGCGGAATAGTCATCATGGACAGAAACCACTATGACGGAGAATGTAGAAGGATTTTGAGTGATGAGAAGACCTATCAAAGACTCTGTAACAATCCAGTAGTGAAATATAAAAAAGAACTAGAGGACTTGTTAACAAAGGCCAAAACACAAGGAATATTAAATGAAAGAGAGTTTAACTATATCAGAACATCACATCCAATAACTCCAGTCTTCTACCAATTGCCTAAAATCCACAAATGCATAGAGAATCCGCCAGGAAGGCCTATAATATCAGGAATAGGGTCCTTATCCTGCAACCTCTCTGAGTATGTTGACAAGAACCTACAAAAATATGTGACCAGGCTTCCATCATACTTGAGAGACTCCACCCAAGTCTTAGCGATATTAGACAAACTCATATGGGACCCAAAATACATTATGGCAACATGCGATGTCACATCGCTTTATACAAGCATCCCGCATGAAGGTGGTATAGAGGCTGTCAATTTCTTTCTCAGAAAAGATCAAGAAGTACCAGAGGAACAACGTTTATTTATACTGGATAGTATAAATTACATTTTAAACCACAACTATTTTTGCAATGATAACAAATTTTATAAACAACTATGTGGAACAGCAATGGGGACCAGGTTCACGCCGAGCTTTGCGAATCTGTATATGGGCAAATGGGAACAGATTTTCTGGGACTCATGCCCAGCCGGCGCGGACCCGGTCCTCTACTCGAGGTACATTGACGATATATTGATAATCTGGAGCTGTTCATTAGAAGACTTAATACATACTTTTGATGTAATGAACAAAAATGAAATGAACTTGAAATTTACATACGAACACAGTTTTAATAAGATCAATTTTTTAGATCTAACAATCAAGATCATCAATGGCAAAATTGAGACATCGACCTTCTTCAAGGAGGTCGACTGTAACAACTATATCCATAGTTTGAGCTGCCATCATCCCACCTGGAAAGCAAACATACCAAGGGACAATTGCTAAGGGTGTGAAAAAATTGCTCCAACCCCAACAAGTGGGAAGAACAAGCAAATATATTAAAACAAAGATTTATGGAAAGGGGATATACTAAGGAAACCTTGGAAGAAAGAATAGATGAAGTCTGTAAAATTGATAGAAGTGAACTTATCAAATATAAATCCAAGCGGACGGCAGGATGGGACGAGAACACTATCGATGTCCTCATGATTACAGAGTATTGTACCAACAAACCCATCATTGAAAAAATTATCAAGAAACATTGGACAATACTCAAGGAGGATGATGTAATCGGTGAAAAACTGACATCCCAGCTGAGATTTATCTACAGGAAGACTAACAATCTGAAAAACATGTTAGCGTCGAGTATTCCAAGAAATAAGACATCAAACATCACTAACTATCAAGGAAAATCGATTAAAGGTTTTTTTCCCTGCCCCAGTTGCAAGGCTTGCATAAATCGGTTGAAGACCAACCGTTTTACCTCACAACACAAGAGAGATCAACATAAAATTCGGGACCTTATAAGATGTCATGACAAGGGAATAATATACGTGATATTCTGCACCTGCGGTCTACAATATGTGGGACAGACATCGAGAGCCCTTAAGGACCGGATCAGGGAGCACATCTTGTGCATTGAGAAGAGAAATACAGAAACTCCACTGTATAAGCACTTCTCAATCAAACATGGAGGTAATATTGGGGATTTTAAATACTTCGGAATTGAAAAAGTCAAGAGTAATTGGAGAGGGGTCGACCATGAGAAAAAGCTACTATACAATGAATCTAAATGGATCTTCACATTGGACTGTCTCTATCCGAAAGGACTGAATCATAAAGAAGATCTATCACACCTATTGTCTCTGAGAAAAGAATAGATAGATTGAGCCAGTCACTCATAGCAAATTTCTATACTGACCGTATGTGTTTTCACACTAGCCTTCATCAAAGGACTGAGATGATATGATGGACAAATCTACCCCCCCCCCCCCCCCACACACACACACTTTTTTCCAGATTTGACAATATTTGAAGTAAGGGACATTTTTTTGTCACATTTGTATGAAATCTCTATAAGACTAGGATGAATACAATCTCACTATACATCCTTTTAAACACACCTATGTATAGACACTATATCCATTTACATATTTGGTCATTGGCTTGTAACTTTCATATTAGGGAGTCTCATATTACTAGGATATACCACCAGTACCAATGCCACTTAGATACTAAGACATATTAACAAATACTATATGTGCTAGATTGTATAATAGTCCCCTCAAATTGAGTGAATTAATAGAAATAATGAAATAACGAAATAAAGAAATAACTCCAAGAGACAGTACACATCGATATGCATCTTCCTCTTAAGTTTTATCCATATTAAATGCTCTTATGCCTTTACAGTATTTTTACACCTCCATTTGTTATACCCCCTGTAAGCTATTTTATTTCTATTAGCATTCTTTAGTATCTCTTTTATCCCTTGTAAGCTCCATCTTTTTCTCTGACATTTTATATGATATTTTAATGGTTTTTAGATCGATTTTTATCCATACATTCTGGATTTTTAACCATGTATTTTATAATAGGATTCGTTACTGGTTTTTAAACATGTCTGTTATAACTACATGTATCAAATTAATGATTAAATTTATGATAAATTGATCTTACTGTATGCAAGCCTGACTTTGTCTATTCGTTATATTCCTTTATGTCTAGATTTTATCTTGAGTCAACTGTAATAAACATACACACTGTGTGACAAACATCTGTCTGACATATATTTACCCTATGACATTTATGCTCCCTTGGTAATCATACTTGTTTACCGTCATTAGTGCCTTGGTCCAATTATCGTTAACGTCACTATGCCCTATACAGAGTTTCACTACTCATGAACCATTATAACCTATCCGATTTGATGTTAAATACTATTCTTCAGATCTCATATAAAGTTTGACATAAGGTAAACATCCGGTGAGTCTTGATAAAGGCCCTATTGGTGGGCCGAAACGCGTTGGCATATATGGTGAGTTTTATTTCTACTTGTGCAAACGTATTTTAAACGATACTGCTCTATGTTGTATTTTTCTTTTTCCACAGGGATTGGATCGTCTTATATTTTTTATAAACCATTTTTATAAACCTTTTTTTATTCATTGTTTCATATATCCAATAGTTTCAAGAAATTGGTCAGTTGGATTTCCATTTTTTTCAGCTATTCACAGTTTGATCCATAAACACAGGTGGCATTTTTGATTTTTATTGGACATCACAATATCACTACTAAATTCTTTTGGATTTCATCCCTTTGACATTTTGTTTTTTATGAGTGACTCTTTTGCGGATTATTGACTTAATTTTAGACACTTAATTTTGGACACTTTTTGACTTCTCACGAGGGGACTCACACACATTTTTATCACATCCTTCATCAGGCTAAAGACAACATTTCACTTTATTTTTCTAAAAGATTATCATATTTTTATTTTTATTTTACTTTATTTTTCTAAAAGATTATCACATTTTTTCACATTTTTTCTCATATTAAATCAGGAAAACATCCTTCACATATATGTTTTTATCCTAGGTCACACGACCTATCCCCATCTGCTGCTTTTTTTACACCATTCCTGTATTTTATTGCATTATTTTTGTATTTTATTGCATTATTTTTGTATTTTATTGTATTTTACTTTATTGTATTTTACTGTATCAGTTGTACATCTTTTACTGTATTTTACTGTATCATTGATACATCTTTTTGACTTCACCCTAACCAGTTTTATCACAGACTGTAAAATTGATTTTATCAGATACAGTACACCAGTGAATGTTTCTAATTATTGTTTATTTATTAAGTGATATGGATCCATATACTTTTATGCTTATATAAATCTGTTTGCAACCATAGACACCAAGCTATTGCCTTAATAAATTTGTTAATTTAAATACGACATTAAACTTGTAAATATCCTCTACACTCTTGGGCTCCTTGTGCTGGTATATATAACGACGTACTTTTATCTATACCCTTATTAGACTTAGCCTTTGAATAGGCGCTCCTAAACACTAAACTATTCTGTCTAACTCCCTCTTGGGTATCTAGAGACCCTCTCGTTATAGGAGCTAAAGTCTTGTAAGTTAGCGCCGTCGGAAAGACCATACACCACCATAGTAAACATCCGGTGACACTCGAACTAGAAGTGACGAAATGAGTACACAAACCGGAACCGGAAGTGACGTAGTGATCACTTTTACCGGAAGTGATGCACTATACCGGAAGTACCGGAAGTAAGGTCAAACACTGATAATAGCATATTGACAACCGTGTGAAAAACCTTATGGGACAATTACCTTTTTTAGATGATAGTACTGACATATGTCAAGCACCTCACCTCAAATACATCACATGTGTAATTTATTAGTTAAGAATAGAGTTTTAAAATTAAGAAACGAACCCAATTCCCAGAATGCAATGGGACTAACAGGAACGGGCGTTCCAAAACAGTAACCAATAACCTTATTTGTTACCCTATATAAGCTCCCAGCAGACTCATAGCAGTATAGTCTTGAGAAAGGCCTTGGTAAGGCCAAAACGCGTTGAAATACTAGTGAGCTTATTTCCACTTATCTCTAAAGTGTAAAAAACTTTACTGCACCATTGTTTTCTTCTTGTTTATTCACAGGTTCAGGAAGGTTTATTTTTTGTATTTTTTTTATTTTTTATCTTCATTTTTTATTTTCTATATTTTTATTTTTATTTTGCTTTTTTCATTCTTCACCTCTGGTAACTTTTTTCTACACACACTGTTAAGATACAACAATCAAGTTTATCATTTGGAATTCAACTGGTAGATTCACTTTATAACATTATTTTTTCAATATTTTTTCATTATTTTTTCACTTTTTTCACTTATTGGATTGTATTGTTTGAACATCACCATTTGGACATTATTTGGATATAAAATTTTATAGACACTTATGCACTTTTGGAAATGGAAACCACTTTTGGACACTTTTTTTTTTGGAAATTGTGAATTTTTATTGAATATTTATTGAATTGTGTTTGTTACACACATCTCACCACTGCTATTTTATTTGGTTTACCATATTGTCCAACCCTTCGATTGTTTATTTTAGAACATATCATGGATCCATGCAGTTTTTAGGAATTTTTATTGTATGCTTTTATTGTGTGAACACATGTAATAAATTGTTAATTTATGTATCAAGGATTGATTCAGACCATATTTAGCCTTTTAAGCTTCTAGCGCTCCCTTCCACACTTATTCTATATTTGATGCTTAAAGTCTGCTAGGGGACTTTTTTGGAAGTGAGCTTTAGGCACTCATACTAGCGCTTGGTTTACATCCCCCATCTGAGAATCCTAACTCTACTCCAAGAGTAGCCTTTAGATTCACACCAAAAAATATATTTACGTCATATCTTATATAAAATTTTACCAGTAACAGGCTTGCGAGCCTGAATCATAGTCTCAATGACCAACTCTGAAAACCCACGCTTAGATAAAATCAAGCGTTCAATCTCCAAGTAGTCAGCTTCAGTGAAACGAGATATGTATGAAGTAAGGGACCCTGAAGTAGAAGGTCCTTCCTTAATGGAAGACTCCAAGGTAGAAGAGATGACATCACCACCGGATCCGCATACCAAATTCTGCGAGGCCATGCCAGAGCAATGAGAATAATCTTTGTTGAAAAGATGACGCCTGAACCAGAATATCGTCCAGATAAGGCGCCACTGCAACACCCCGCAACCGGAGAACTGCCAACAATGCACCCAGAACCTTCTGAGAGCCGTTGCCAGGCCAAAAGGAAGGGCCACAAACTAAAAATGTTTGTCTAGGAACGCAAACCTCAGAATCTTGAGATAATCTTTGTGGATGGGAATATGTATATACGCATCCCTTAAACCACAGTAGTCATAAACTGACCAACCAGAGGAAGAATGGAATGAATAGTGTCCAACTTGAAAGCTGGAACTCTGAGAAACTCGTTAACGCACTTGAGATCTAAAAAAAGGTCTGAAAGTTCCCTCTTTGTTAGGGAACTGCGAACAGATTGGAATAAAATCCCAGACCCTGTTCCTGAATAGGAAACAGGAACTATCCTGAACATATTTTTAAGAATGCCTCTCTACCGTGGGACACTAAATCCACTGCCCAGGAATCCAAAACATCCCAAACCCAACCCTAAGCGAACAGGGAAAATCAGCCCCCATAAGTTCTGCTCCAGGACCAGGGGCAGACCCTTCACGCTGACTTTGAGTCAGAGACAGACTTCTTAAACTGCTTCCCCCTGCTCCAAGCCTGATAGGACTTCCAGAAAGATCTGGACTGTTCCTGCCTAGCAGAGGAAGAGGAAGATTTGCCTGAAAAGATTTGAAAAGAACGAAAATGAATCTGGAGACCCTTAGCCTTATTTCTCTTATCCTGAGGGAGAGAATAACCCATACCTCCCGTAATATCAGAAATAATCATAGCTAAGCCTGGCCCAAACAAAGCCTTACCCTTGTAAGGAATAGACAAAAGTTTAGATTTAGACGACACATCCACAGACCAGGACTTTAACCATAAAGCCCTGAGAACCAGAATAACAAAACCAGAAAACTCTGCATAAAATTCCAGGCAATTCTTCATCTTAGAAAGGTTAGTTGTGCCTGTTCAAGCAGCCACCCAAAGCTGGATTTCAACACAGAACCTTCTGCTTCCAATACTGCAATGCTAGCCACTAGGACACGGCAGACTGATTTGCAACCTAATGCCCTGCAAAGAAGCATCCGTGATAAAGAAATTAGCTAATTTAAGAGCCTTAATCCTATCCTGGATTTCATCCATAGGGGCATACATCTGAAAAGAATCAGACAAAATATCAAACCAATATGCTGCTGCACTAGTGATGATTGCAATACACACCGCAAGCTGACATTCCAGACCCAGGTGAATAAATCCTTTTAAGCAATGCCTCCAACTTTTTATCCATAGAATCTTTAAAGAAACAGCTATCCTCAATAGGAATAGTGGACCTTTAGTCAACGTGGAAATCGCTCCTTCCACCTTGGAAACTTTCTGCCAAGACTCCTTTCTGCAATTGGAAACATTTACTTAAAAATCGGAGAAGGGGAAAAAAAGGAACCCCAGGCTTCTCCCACTCCTGTGCAATAACCTCAGAAGCACGGACAGGTACAGGAAAAACTTCCACCTCTGAGGGAACATCAAAATACTTGTTCAGCAGCTTACTAGATTTCTTGGGAGGAACTACTAGCCAAGTATCAGAGATATCCAAAATAGCCAAAACCTCCTTAAGCAGCACCCAGAGGTGCTGAAGCTTAAACCTGAAAAAAACCTCTTCAGAAACAGAGTCTGAAACTTCCCCCTCAGACGCCATGGAAGAATCTTCCCCCTTAGACCTATGGGAAGAAACGTCCAACATAGCTATACCTGATTCAGATACCTTCCTCTATAAATCCTTATATCACCTTTTATACTTTCCCTGAAATGCAGGAAAAACCGCCAGGGCATGAGTTACCACAGAAGATATCTGGGTACCAATGTCCTGCAAGGAAACTCCAACCGGAGTTGAAACACTGGACACTGCATGAAATGACACTGAATTATGGGACGCATGAGGAAAAAGCTGCAGTCTATCCTGAACAGGAAACCCCTGAACAGTATCCGCCTTAGCTAATGATGGCTCAGAAAGAAAAATCTTATCTCTATACTGTAAAGCCCTCTCAATACATGAGGAGCAAAAAAGAGAGTGGAGACAAAAAAACACAAACTGCATGTAACATCTTACACAGTCTATTCCATATTTACCAAAAACAAATCAAATTGGTTTCCAAAAAAAAAAAAAAATTTAAATAAAAAAAACGTTACTGTCCCTTTAAATTTTAAAAGAACAACTTTTTTACTACAAAAAAATACTTTTTCTTTTTAAGTTAAAAAACACCTTCAGACAGCCTCCTAACCTCAACAGAACCTGCTGAGGTGCTTACCTGGCCCCCTGAAACCGGAAAAAACCTCCTGTACGATCCGGACCCAGCAGCCTTTGAATGGAAAAGCAAACCGCAACAAAAAGCAGCCCTTAGCTCCCAAAGAACCTCCACACACCGGACAAACAAGGAAGTGATCCGGAAAAAGCGCCAAACTTAATTACTGCCTCAGAATAAGCCCCTCCCATTTGTGGGCGTCACTAAAAGCCCGGCTTCCATTACTATTTTCCTAACAGAAAAAAAGACGGTTTAAAAACAACACAGAGCCTCTTATAAGTGTCACACAGTGCCCAAATACTGCCCAAACACAAACCCACACTGGTTTATCAGTCCCTGAACCCATTAAAGTGCCAAACTCTCTTTAAATAAAGAAAATAAAAACCGACACTTACCTGAGTCAAATCTGCCCGGCAGCAGGGCAGCTCACAGATATGGAAAGGCTTCCTCCCCCCATAGACCCGTGGAACAAATGAAAGACTGACTAATTCTTATTCAGGCATTCAGGATAGGGCAGCACAAAACATGGAAGGCACAGTGAAATGAAAAATCCCACCAGTGTCCAAGTGCTCAAAAGCCACAACAGCTCTACTGAAGAGACTGATGTGAAACACAGCTAGACCCCCAGTAAAAAACAGAACAGCCAGCTCTGCTTTAAATATAATAAACTCTTGATTGAAGAATCTTCAGACACCTAAAAACATTACCACCTCCTTGCTGAAGGGAAAGAAAATGACTGGAGGCAGAGGCGTAACTAGAAATCACAGGGCCCAGGTGCAAGAATCTAAGAAGGCCCCCCCCCCAAAAAAAAGTGAATTGATACATATCATTTTAAAAAAAAAATTAACATTTAACACAGAAAAAATTGTGGGTTTTTTGGCAGTTAGAGGGGTTTTACTGTTAGGATTGTAAAGTTAGTGGGTTAATAAAGGAACAAGTACCATTGGGAGTTGGGTGGTTAGGTGTTAATAGTGGTTTGCGTTTTCTACCAGTAAGGGTGACTTATTGGTGGGATATTACTTGTGTAGGGCTAGGGGGTTAATAGTATGTTTTTTTGGTGGATTAGGGTTGGTGGTTGTGTTGGTTTATGGATTTAAAGCAATAGGGGGATAGTAGTTACAGGGTTGGGGTTAATTGGAGGTTATGGTATATATTGTGTTTTAATGGTTGGGGATTAATAACAGTTAAGGGCTTTTAGCAGTGGGGGTTATTGCATTGGGGGGTTGTGCAGATAAAGTGCTAATGGGAATGTTAGTCATTTATGATTAGTTTTTTTGCATTGTCTTTTAGTTTAGTGGTTAATAGCAGTTACAGGGATTTAGTGGTAAAGGGTTACTGCATTGGGGGTTGGGTGGTTTAGGGGTTAATAGCGGCTATTTGTTTTAGTGGTGAGAGGTTACTGTGATGGTTGTTTAGTAGATACATGTGTTGGGGGTCTGCTTATTATAGTGTTCATTACATTGGGGCTAGGTATACTGTAGTTCTGGTGGATGCGGTTACCACTTGCAGAAACAGTTTACGTCAGCTTTTAAAAACCAGTCATGAAAAGCTGATTACCACATGCATTGGGCATGTTTTGATCAGATTGTAATATTAAGGTAAACTGTCCAGCATGTTAATAGTTTATTATAAGCATGGGATGTCCTAAGCTAGGCACCAAAACAAAACTTTACATTTTTTAACCAGTGCCACTGAGCTGAGTGAGCTCACCGTGAGTGACCGTGCCCCCCCCCCCGTGCCCCCCCTCCCTCAGTCTGAGCAGCCTTAACTTATCTCTCGGATTCCACAGTTCCACTCCGTTCTTCTCCACTCGGTAGTCTGTCACTGGCTGTGACACTGCTGCTGTGCCTGCTTGACACGCTAGCCAGGGAGAGCCTCCCACTGACTGGACCCAGGTGGTTCCAGAGATGTTCCCACACTCCAGACTCGGTCGACAGGCTCAAGCTACTGACTGCTGCACCGCACGTGCAGTCACGCTCAGTCACGAGACAAGAGATACACGTGTGTGCAGCCAGTCAGTAGGGAGGGAGGAGGAGGGAGAAGAGATCAGTACTGTACGCATCACAATGGAAAGTTCCGGCCGGGGCAGTCAGCCAGTAGCAGACAGCACCCGCCGTCCAACATCAAATAAAGTGACAATTGTGGCATGTGACTGCCCTTGTCAGGGTTTTTTCCCTGTTTTGTTTGCCATGTGCTGCTGGCAGCAATTTTACTCACCTCTCTTGCTGACTATGGTGCATTGTGGGGGATGCTGCTCATTTCCTGCACTTCCTTTTATGGCCAGACTGGTGTGCATAATCTGTGTGAGACAGGATGCAGTCTCAGAATTGTGATATCATCACTTATTATTAAAGGGCCTCTGTTCAGTATGCTTTGCCTTTGCGTTGTCTCAGACCTGTTTGTGAGAGTTCCTGTGTATTACCTGGCTGTCTGATGTCCTTCCTGGTTCCTGATCCCTGGCTTGTTCCTGACTCTGCTGTTTTCCTTGTTCCTGATTCCGGCTCGTCTGACTATTCGCTTTGGCTCCTGACTCGGCTTGTCTGACTACCAGCTCTGGTTTTGACTCCTGGCTTGTTATTTGACTTGTGGACTTTTTATTATTTTTTTGTTAACAATAAAGGTGTGATTATTTTTGCACTTCTCGTCTCAGTCTTATTCCTGGCACCCTGACAGCCCTAGTGCGGCAGTGCCCCCTAAAATAAAAAATAAATTAATAAATTAATTTAAAAAAAAAAACAACCACCTGCCTTGTTGGCCCCCCCCTGTTTGGAAGACCCGCTGGGCCCGGTCGCAATGACGATCCTTCACATTACCGGTAGTTACGCCCCTGACTGGAGGTTATGGGTAAGGGAGTGATATTTAACAGCTTTGCTGTGGTGCTCTTTGCCACCTCCTGCTGGCCAGGAGTGATATTCCCACTAGTAATTGATGATTCCGTGTACTCACTATATCTTAGGAAAGAAAATGTATTGTTTAAAAAGATAGATAACCCCTTTATTACCAATTCCCCACTTTTTACCTTTGTGATTATCTTGTGTCAAAACCTCTTCTGTGCTTCTGTGTAAAAACAAAAGATAGAATAGAGGTGTGCTGATTATCTATGCTAGCAGGTGTATACTAAATCGCAACCTCTCCAAGAAAGGGACAAAACAAAAATAAAACTTAAATGTTTCCTAGTGATTCAGTTTTTTCTATGATTGACTAAAGTTTTTAACTCTCTGGCGCAGGTTTTATACATTCGGTTGGTTGTCTTGAATCTAAGCCTCTTCTCGAAACCCCCTGATCACTAGTGATGTCGCGAACAGTTCGCCGGAGAACAGTTCCCGGCGATCTTAGCTTGTTCGCCGAGGCGGGCGAACATATGTGATGTTCGATCTGCCCCCTATTCGTCATCATTGAGTAAACTTTGACCCTGTATCTCACAGTCTGCAGACACATTTCAGCCAATCAGCAGCAGACACTCCCTCCCAGACCCTCCCAGCTCCTGGGCAGCAGCCATTTTAGATTCATTATGATCCTGCATTCTTAGTGAGAGGAGGGATAGTGCTGCTGCTGCTGCTGATTTTATAGGGAAATGGATAGCTAGGCTAGTGTATTCAGTATCCACTACACACTACTCATCTGATCTCTGAAGCCCTTTTTAGGGCTAGAACTTCAGTGTTTTTTTTTTGTTTTGTTTTTTGTAATCTAATTGCATTTGCCTGCCTGCCAGCCTGTGTGTCAGGCTCACAGCATATACTGTGCCTACTTGCTCACTGCCACCACTCATATCTGGTGTAACATTAGTGTAAATTTAAAAAAAAAAAACTTTTACATCAGTCTGCTAGTGTAATATAATTTCAGTTGCCAGCAGGCCTGTGTGTCAGGCTCACAGCATATACTGTGCCTAATTGCTCAGTGCCACCACTCATATCTGGTGTAACATTAGTGTAAAAATTTTTTAAAAAAACTTTTACATCAGTCTGCTAGTGTAATCTAATTTCAGTTGCCAGGCCAGCCTGCCACTGCCAGCCTCAGTGCCACCACTCATATCTGGTGTAACATTAGTGTAAATTTTTTTTAAAAAAAACTTTTACATCAGTCTGCTAGTGTTATTTAAATTTAGTTGCCAGGCCAGCCGCGATTAGTGCCAGCCTGTGTGTCAGGCTCACAGCATATACTGTGCCTACTTCCATCCTCAGTGCCACCACTCATATCTGTTTTAACATTAGTGTAAATTTTTTTAAAAAAAACGTTTACATCAGTCTGCTAGTGTTATTTAATTTTAGTTGCCAGGCCAGCCTGCCACTAGTGCCAGCCTGTGTGTCAGGCTCATAGCATATACTGTGCCTACTTCCTCAGTGCCACCACTCATATCTGTTGTAACATTAGTGTAAATTTTTTTAAAATTTTTTTTTTACATCAGTCTGCTAGTGTTATTTAATTTTAGTTGCCAGGCCAGCCTGCCACTAGTGCCAGCCTGTGTGTCAGGCTCACAGCATATACTGTGCCTACTTGCTCAGTGCCACCACTCATATCTGTTGTAACATTAGTGTAAATTTTTTTAAAAAAAACTTTTACATCAGTCTGCTAGTGTTATTTAATTTTAGTTGCCAGGCCAGCCTGCCACTGCCAGCCTGTGTGTCAGGCTCACAGCATATACTGTGCCTACTTCCTCAGTGCCACCACTCATATCTGTTGTAACATTAGTGTAAATTTTTTTAAATTTTTTTTTTACATCAGTCTGCTAGTGTTATTTAATTTTAGTTGCCAGGCCAGCCTGCCACTGCCAGCCTGTGTGTCAGACTCACAGCATATAATGTGCCTACTTGCTCAGTGCCACCACTCATATCTGTTGTAACATTAGTGTAAAACATTTTTTAAAAAAAAACTTTTACATCAGTCTGCTAGTGTTATTTAATTGCAGTTGCCTGCCTGCCAGCGTGTGTGCCAGGCCCACTTGCCAACTAGTGCCACCAATCATATTTGTTATAACAGTAGTGTAAATATTTAAAAAAAAGCTTTTTTGACTGTGAAACATCAGTCTGCTAGTGTAATCTAATTGAAGTTGCCTGCCTGCCAACATGTGTGCCAGGCCCACTTGCCAAGTTAGTGCCACCACTCATATTTGTTGTAACAGTAGTGTAAATATTTAAAAAAAAAACTTTTTTGACTGTGAAACATCGTCTGCTAGTGCAATCTAATTGCAGTTGCCTGCCTGCCAGCTTGTGTGCCAGGCCCACTTGCCAACTAGTGCCACCAATCATATTTGTTATAACAGTAGTGTAAATATTTTAAAAAAAACTTTTTTGACTGTGAAACTTTAGTCTGCTAGTGTTATTTAATTGAAGTTGCCGGCCTGCCAGCGTGTGTGCCAGGCCCACTTGCCAAGTTAGTGCCACCACTCATATTTGTTATAACAGTAGTGTAAATATTTTTAAAATAATTTTTTGACTGTGAAACATCAGTCTGCTAGTGTAATCTAATTGCAGTTGCCTGCCTGCCAGCGTGTGTGCCAGGCCCACTTGCCAACTAGTGCCACCAATCATATTTGTTATAACAGTAGTGTAAATATTTTAAAAAAAAACTTTTTTGACTGTGAAACATCAGTCTGCTAGTGTAATCTAATTGAAGTTGCCTGCCTGCCATTCGTATCTATCAAATGTATATTGCATCTATTGATCTATGTAATTCATATCTATCAAATGTATATTGCATCTATTGATCTATGTAATTCGTATCTATCAAATGTATATTGCATCTATTGATCTATGTAATTTGTATCTATGAAATGTATATTGCATCTATTGATCTCTGTAATTTGTATCTATCATATGTATATTGCATCTATTGATCTATGTAATCTATGTATCTATCTATCAAATCTATCTATCTGGTAGTTGTGCAAATGGACTGTTTGCGGTTGTTTGCAGTGCGTTACACGGGCAGTTTGGTCTGTCACTGTGAAGCGGGCGTAACCCTTACACTACCTGATCGATACAACATCATACTTGATGTTTTAAAGCACATTATTCCAAACAATTTAGGAATGTTAGGTGATTTATGCCCTTTATGGATTAAAACCAGACTCTGCATCAACTATGTAATTTTCCGTGGGAGTTTTGCCATGGATCCCCCTCCGGCATGCCACAGTCCAGGTGTTAGTCCCCTTGAAACAACTTTTCCATCACTATTGTGGCCAGAAAGAGTCCCTGTTGGTTTTAAAGTTCGCCTGCCTATTGAAGTCAATGGCTGTTCTCCCGGTTCACCGGTTCGCGAACAGTTGCGGAAGTTAGAGTCCGCTGTTCGCGAACCGAAATTTTTAGGTTCGCGACATCAGTGATCACATGACTTTTTATTTATTATCTATTGACTTGCATTTTAGTCAATTAGTGCTGTGTACTGCTGGCTCTTAAATAACTCCCCGGGTGTGAGGACAATGTTATCTATATGGCCCACATGATCTAGCAATCTCCTGTTGTGAAAAGCAAATAAAAAGCATGTGATAAGAGGCTGTCTGTAGTGGCTTAAAAACAGGCAGAAATTTAGAGGTTTCAATGTTATAAAGTATATTAATATAACAATGTTGGTTGTGCAAAGCTGGGGAATGGGTAGTAAAGGCTTTATCTATCTTTTGAAACAATAACAGTTTTAGTGTTGACTATCTCCTTAAAGAGAATGTAAATTTTGATGAATTAGTGCCTGGTTTTTAATAATCCTATTAAAAACATGGGCACTTTCATTCATCAAAATTTAAATGTCACTGCTTTTTTACAAATACTTACCTTTTCTTTCTGCAAGCCGCTCCAGCACTTCCTCCGCCCGTCACAAGCCTCTGCCAACATCAGAAATGACAATTCCGGCCGTCCACCAATCACGTTGTTGCTTTAGGCAATGATTCCCCCAGGGGGGAAGCCGTGATTGGAGGATGCCGAAATCTTCATTCCTGATGTAAGAAAAGGCTTGTGACAGGCTGGAGAAGCGCTGGAGTGGGTTGCAGAAAGAAAAGGTAAGTATTTTAACAAAAGCAGTGTAATTTAAAGTTTGATGAATGAAAGTGCCCCTGTTTTTAATAGGATTATTATTCCTCAAACTTTACATTCACTTTAAGCTTTAAATATCCTACTGCCTTTTTTGCATCTGGACCTACAAAAAAAATGGAGTAGGAATCCTGATTAAACACTCATTACCCTTTATAGTACTACAAGAGGAAAATGACATAGAGGGATAAGTTTTGATTCTGATAGTTCTCTTATATGAGAAGCCTATAACCCTTGTTAATGTGTATTCCTCTAACTCACAGCAGCATGTATTCAGGAATACTTTAACCAAAACATTTTAGAATTACGAAAGGGCACTTTACTAGTGGAAGGGGACTTTAATGTCCCACTAAACACGCAAACTGACACTTCTAAAGGGACAGATTACGTGACCCCATAAATCAAAATTTCACGTTCTAGTCGCACCCCCATCAGTTGTATTCATGAATAGATTACTTTTTTAGAGGCCAAATAAGCCTTGCACTCATTTGGAAAGTGGATATATTACCCATAACCTGGTCTGACCACGCTCCAGTACAGTGCAATCTCGATTGGCCTGATGTGCCAGATTGCCCATTCATTTGGAAAATTGATTTCCTCCTTTTGGATAATCCCTTAATAAAGACTGAAATAGACAAAACAATACAAGAATACTTTTCCCTTAATACAAATGATGGCCTTAAGCAAAATATAATATCTTGAAGCACATAAATGTGTTCTCCGGGGGGAATTTATTAAACAGAAGACAAAACTGGCTAAACAAACTAGGGGGGAATATTTAGCTCTTTTAACCCAAAAACAGAATCTTGAGAACAAACATAAACAAGACCGACATGACACTAATACCTTAACAACATTAACACAGGCCAGGAATCCTTGTTTATTGCACAACACCAATGTACTATGTTAAGTCTACAAAAGAGGTACTATGAATACACTACAGTGACAAGCAGGGAAAACTATTAGCTAGAGCTCTTAAGTGCAAGCAGTTAAAATCATGCATACATGTAAAAAAAGACACACAAGGTAAACCTTGGGCTGATAACCATGCTAATGCAAAAGTATTTCAGGAATATCTTCACTCTGTATACATCTTGAAACAGCCCCCCCCCCCCCAACTCAGCGTCATGCAGATTTACCCGACCCAACTGAACAATGCAAAAATGACTATCTAAAATATGTGAAATTACCTTCTTTGCAAAGAGAACACATTGCACTTTTAGACAAGCCATTTTCCACTGAGTAAGTACATTCAGTGATTCTTTCCCTCCCAACTGGGAAAAGTCCTGGACCAGACCCTCTCGATACTAAATATTATAAACTCTCTGCCATTGTTTTGGTGCCTTATCTGACAGAGCTATTTAATCAGGGTAGTCTTTAACACAGGGCAAAGGGGGCAGCTGCCCAGGGTCCAGTGTTTGTTGTGGGGCCCAAGAGTCCTAAAAAAATTTTAAAAAATGTTGGTTCATGCCAGACTGCTGATGTCAGTCCTAACACACACAGTCAGTCCTAATACTATCACAGTCAAAAGCTCTCTGCTTATATTTATTTGTGAGAAACTGTGCCAAACCATGCCAGTGTCATGTGACATGCCAAGCTAGTGCCATGCGCTCTTTTAGGTGTGCACTGCACCAGCCAATCCCACTGCATCAGAAAAGGTCCTGCTGGGGTTAGCACTGTTACCAGGTAACTGCTCTGGTGGTGCGGATTGTTCAGGGTAGGGCTGACTGTAGGTGCATGCAGCAGAAAGCTGGAGTGGCAGGCATGTGAGGATTTGAGCATCTGTGTAGCTGCACACACTGCTCTCTTCAGTCTTGAGGCTGTGTGACTCGTCTCACACTGTATCTATGCAGCCTTGGACAGACAGCATCCAGTCTGCTTGTCCCCTTAGCTCTGCTCTTTCTGCTGTGGCCCTCAGATCAACTAACTGAAGTTTTTTTAGGGGAACAGTGCTTTGTAGAAGTAGTCAGTGAGTGCACACACGCCCCTCCCCCATGCAGCATCGTCTAGTGCAGGGTGAGAGGAAAGTGACATGTGCTGCTGTTGCTTATGTATAGTGTCATGCTGATGTTTCACACATTAAAGTGATGGTAATTTTTTACTATATAAGTATTCAAATATTAATCTTTGAGTACTTATAACTTAAATCGCCAATATATTTTTTTATATGCATTATTCATAAATTTAATAAATTATTACTTTACTTACAGAGCGTTACCACTCCTTGCTCCTCCCCCGGCATTACTTCTGGTTATAATTTTCATCCCAGCAATAGAGTTGAACCAACCCTCTCCACATCAGAGCATTGGCATGTCAATCTTCTTGACTTGCTCTGCGCATGCGTTACATTTATGTATGCAATACATTGTATCTAATGTATTATATACTTTGTATTCATTCTAAGCGCAGCATTTGTTTGAGAGACAATAACAACGGAGAATCCCATTTTTTTCTGCTTATGACTGATACTAGTTTTTAGATCCTGGACATACTGAGCAATCATCTATGTAAGTATTTTGATTGTTCCAATATCAATTGAATTCACTATTTATGATTTCTTTGTTTATAAAAGCCCCAAAATTTAGAAACTATATATTGATTGTTATCGTACTATTTCTTACTTATTAAAATAATTCTCTATATCTTTTGTTGTCCAAACAATTGCATTTAATATTTTTTATTTCAGGGAGTAAAGACTTTTGCATATAGCTTATTTAGATATGGGTCTATTAATCCTCATTAAAAGCAATAACGAAATCCATCTTTTATTTACGTTGTTATAACAAACAACAAAATAGTATGTCAAATATTGCCATGATATAATTCAGCAATGTAAGGAGTTTTTAGCTTTGTATATACTTAAATTTAATCAATATTTATTTATATACACTTTTATCAATGCAATGTAAAAGTTGCATAATCAGCACCCATATGTAATCTAAACTTTATGTTACTAGATGCTATTTGAGTAGTAACTGCTTTATTATTATCTTTATTAGAATATAATATATTCATAAATAGAATAACTTTTGAATGTAATTCAAGATTGATAATTCGAATGATAAGATAATAATAATTTTTAGACTTTTATGTCCATTATTCCCAATTTTAATTATTTTTAAAATTTTACTTTTTTAATTGATATCAAATACATACATATAATTGAGATTACTTTATAACGCATGTAAAAGATAAAAAAACATAATTTATGCTTACCTGATAAATTTATTTCTCTTGTGGTGTATCCAGTCCACGGATCATCCATTACTTGTGGGATATTCTCCTTCCCAACAGGAAGCTGCAAGAGGATCACCCACAGCAGAGCTGTCTATATAGCTCCTCCCCTTCCTGCCACCTCCAGTCATTCGACCGAAGACAAGCAAGAGAAAAGAAAAACTATAGGGTGCAGTAGTGACTGAAGTTTAAATAATAAAAAATACCTGCCTTAAAATGACAGGGCGGGCCGTGGACTGGATACACCACAAGAGAAATAAATTTATCAGGTAAGCATAAATTATGTTTTCTCTTGTAAGGTGTATCCAGTCCACGGATCATCCATTACTTGTGGGATACCAATACCAAAGCTAAAGTACACGGATGAAGGGAGGGACAAGGCAGGTATTTAAATGGAAGGTACCACTGCCTGTAAAACCTTTCTCCCAAAAATAGCCTCCGAAGAAGCAAAAGTATCAAATTTATAAAACTTTGAAAAAATATGAAGCGAAGACCAAGTCGCCGCCTTGCAAATCTGTTCAACAGAAGCCTCATTTTTAAAATCCCATGTGGAAGCCACAGCTCTAGTAGAATGAGCTGTAATCCTTTCAGGAGGCTGCTGGCCAGCAGTCTCATAAGCTAAGCGTATTATACTCCTTAGCCAAAACGAAAGAGAAGTTGCCGAAGCCTTTTGGCCTCTCCTCTGTCCAGAGTAGACAACAAACAAAGCAGATGTTTGACGAAAATCTTTAGTAGCTTGTAAATAAAACTTTAAAGCATGAACCACGTCAAGATTGTGTAATAGACGTTCCTTCTTTGAAGAAGGATTAGGACATAATGACGGAACAACAATCTCCTGATTGATATTCTTATTAGATACCACCTTAGGTAAAAACCCAGGTTTGGTACGCAAGACTACCTTATCTGCATGGAAAATCAGATAAGGGGAATCACACTGTAAGGCAGATAACTCGAAAACTCTACGAGCCGAGGAAATAGCTACCAAAAACAGAACTTTCCAAGATAAAAGCTTGATATCTATGGAATGAAGAGGTTCAAACGGAACCCCTTGGAGAACTTTAAGAACCAAATTTAAACTCCATGGCGGAGCAACTGGTTTAAACACAGGCTTGATTCTAACTAAAGCCTGACAAAACGCCTGAACGTCTGGAGCATCCGCCAGACGCTTGTGCAAAAGAATAGACAGAGCAGAAATCTGTCCCTTTAAGGAACTAGCTGACAATCCCTTTTCCAATCCTTCTTGGAGAAAGAATAATATCCTGGGAATCCTGACTTTATTCCATGAGTAACCCTTGGATTCACACCAATAAAGGTATTTACGCCATATCTTATGATAGATTTTCCTGGTGACAGGCTTTCGTGCCTGAATTAAGGTATCAATAACTGACTCGGAGAAGCCACGCTTTGATAAAATCGAGCGTTCAATCTCCAGGCAGTCAGTCTCAGAGAAATTAGATTTGGATGGTTGAAAGGACCCTGAAGTAGAAGGTCCTGTCTCAGATGCAGAGTCCACGGTGGAAGAGATGACATGTCCACCAGATCTGCATACCAAGTCCTGCGTGGCCACGCAGGTGCTATCAAAATCACTGATGCTCTCTCCTGCTTGATCTTGGCAATCAGACGAGGGAGCAGAGGAAACGGTGGAAACACATAAGCCAGGTTGAAGGACCAAGGTGCTGCTAGAGCATCTATCAGTGTTGCCTTGGGATCCCTGGACCTGGATCTGTAACAAGGAAGTTTGGCGTTCTGGCGAGATGCCATGAGATCCAGTTCTGGTTCGCCCCAACGTTGAACCAATTTTGCAAACACCTCCGGATGGAGTTCCCACTCCCCCGGATGAAAAGTCTGTCGACTTAGAAAATCCGCCTCCCAGTTCTCTACACCTGGGATATGGATAGCTGATAGGTGGCAAGAGTGAATCTCTGCCCAATGAATTATCTTTGAAACTTCTAGCATCGCTAGGGAACTCCTTGTTCCCCCTTGATGGTTGATGTAAGCTACAGTCGTGATGTTGTCCGACTGAAATCTGATGAACCTCATTTTCGCTAGCTGAGGCCAAGACTGAAGAGCATTGAATATCGCTCTTAGTTCCAGAATGTTTATGGGAAGGAGGGTCTCCTCCTGAGTCCACAAGCCCTGAGCCTTCAGGGAGTTCCAGACTGTCCCCCAGCCTAGAAGGCTGGCATCTGTCGTTACTATTGTCCAATCTGGCCTGCGAAAGGTCATACCTTTGGACAGATGGACCCGAGATAGCCACCAGAGAAGAGAATCCCTGGTCTCTTGATCCAGATTTAGTAGAGGGGACAAATCTGTGTAATCCCCATTCCACTGACTGAGCATGCAGAGTTGCAGCGGTCTGAGATGTAGACGGGCAAATGGCACTATGTCCATTGCCGCTACCATTAAGCCGATTACTTCCATACACTGAGCCACCGAAGGGCGAGAAGTAGAATAAAGAAAACGGCAAGAATTTAGAAGTTTTGATAACCTGGTCTCTGTCAGGTAAATCCTCATTTCTACAGAATCTATCAGAGTTCCCATATTAAGAAGCTTAGACTTTGAAGTAACGTCAGCTGACCATGATTTAAGCCATAGCGCCCTACGCGCTTGAATAGCAAAACCAGAATTCTTTGCCGTTAGTTTGGTCAAATGAACAATGGCATCAGAAACAAATGAATTGGCTAGCTTAAGTGCTCTAAGCTTGTCAAGTATATCGTCCAATGGGGTCTCTTCCTGTAAAGCCTCTTCCAGAGACTCAAACCAGAAAGCCGCCGCAGCAGTGACTGGGGCGATGCATGCCAGAGGTTGTAGAATAAAACCTTGTTGAATAAACATTTTCTTAAGGTAACCCTCTAACTTTTTATCCATTGGATCTAAGAAAGCACAACTGTCCTCAACGGGGATAGTAGTACGCTTAGCTAGGGTAGAAACTGCTCCCTCTACCTTAGGGACCGTTTGCCATAAGTCCCGTGTGGCGGCATCTATTGGAAACAATTTCTTAAAAATAGGAGGGGGAGAGAACGGTACACCTGGTCTATCCCATTCCTTAGTAATAATTTCTGAAAACCTTTTAGGTATTGGAAAAACATCAGTGAAAACAGGCACTGCATAGTATTTATCCAATCTGCATAATTTCTCTGGCACTGCAATGGTGTCACAGTCATTCAGCTAAAACCTCCTTGAGCAACACGCGGAGGTGTTCAAGCTTAAATTTAAATGTTGCCAAATCAGAATCAGGTTGAATCATCTTCCCTGAGTCAGAAACATCACCCACAGAAAGAAGCTCTCCTTCCTCAGCTTCTGCATATTGTGAGGGGGTATCAGACATAGCTACTAAAGCGTCAGAGTGCTCTGTATTCCTTCTAACCCCAGAGCTGTCTCGCTTTCCTCGTAACCCAGGTAGTCTGGATAATACCGCTGATAGTGTATTATCCATGACTGCCGCCATGTCTTGTAAAGTAAACGCCATGGGCACGCTAGATGTACTTGGTGCCTCTTGAGCATGAGTCCCTTGAGCAGGAGTCAAAGGCTCTGACACGTGGGGCGAGTTAGTCAGCATAACTTCCCCCTTGTCAGATTCCTCTGGTGATAAATCTTTTAAAGACAGAATATGGTCTTTATAACTTAAAGTGAAATCAGTACATTTGGTACACATTCTAAGAGGGGGTTCCACCATGGCTTCTAAACATAATGAACAAGGAGTTTCCTCTATGTCAGACATGTTTAAACAGACTAGCAATGAGACCAGCAAGCTTGGAAGACACTTTACAGAAAGTTAACAAGCAAAAAATAAAATCGGTACTGTGCCTTTAAGAAAAATAAAAAATAACACCACATCTCTCTAACTGCTTCCATGCTTGTTGAGAGCTGCAAGAGAATGACTGGAGGTGGCAGGAAGGGGAGGAGCTATATAGACAGCTCTGCTGTGGGTGATCCTCTTGCAGCTTCCTGTTGGGAAGGAGAATATCCCACAAGTAATGGATGATCCATGGACTGGATACACCTTACAAGAGAAATAATTGTATAATTTATCGAATAACTGTATATTGAAAACAAACATTATATATTACGGTCATTTAAATTTTATTTTGGTTAATCAAATTGACGGATGATAATAATTAATAATTATATTAAAATTTAGAAAAACTATAATTTATGTGCCTTGTCATATTATCACTGATTATAATTAAGCTGTACTTCAATGTTGATTAGTAAATATCAATTAAATTCTAGTTATTCATAAACATTATTTAAATCTATTGGACATATTTATTTATTATTCAAAATACAATATATTGATTCGATTTATAATTGTAGTTGAAGAGTGTAATTTACTTTGTGTTTCAAAATTCATTAATGTGTATGGATATTTAGTTTAATAATTTAACTTCTATAAGAATCTGGTACAGTATTGAAAAATTAATTTCCAAATAGTTAGATAAACACCTAAACATTTCTGTTCTCCTTTGAGCATACATCTAAAAAATATGTAACTAAAATAGAAAAGATTACATAGAGTTAATTTTTCAATTCAATAACAAAAACTAAAAACAAGACTGTTGAGAAATGTGTCTCGGACTCCAATAACTGGCATTATCACAAATCTTCAATGTACAATGTATTATTATTATCTGCATGTTGTAAAATTTACTCTCTACTTATTTTATTTATATATTTGACAGACTACGCACCGATATTCATTGAAATGTGTTGACTCTGTACTTCTGGATTGTTATGTGATTGCTTGATCTCTGCCAATAAAAATTAATTAAGAAAAAAAACAACTAAAAATTCTTTGAAATCATATAAGAATTTCAATATCAAAGTTCAATTTCTACTTTAAATGTAATCTATCGCTCTTTGTTTGCATTTCTAATAATTTCTGCTTTCAATCTAACGAAATCAAAAGATTGAACAGCCTCTATTAGTTTTTGCATTCTAATATCTACATATTTATAACAAGACTACATATAAACATTTTCTAATAAAAAATAAACTTTGCTAACATTGAGTAACAGGTAGATGTGTTAAAATAATATATTTGATAACTTTTAATTAATTGATACTTAGATATAATAAATATTTTTAAATATTCTTAAATTAATACAGTTTTAAAAACCATTTATTTTTTAAAATTGTCATGTTTACAATAATAGTTAAATTGATTTAGCTCAATGACTATCACTGTAAAGTTCATTCTCTTGAGTAAGACTACTTACTTACTGTGCAATAAATTACTCGTTCTGTTCGGAATGTGATAGATCTATAATCAATGGGGGTTAGAAGCAGGTCACTTTGACTAATGCATCTTTCTATCCAATGTAGTAAAGATTTTCCAAAACAAAACAATAGTGACTATTGAAAATATCTAGACATTTGTTTTTAGCATTTGACAACAGTTTTATTTATAACAAATTCAAACTATTTTAAAGAGTTATAATTCTAAAATTTATAATAATAATAGTTGTTTATATATACTGTAGTTTTAAAATTTGTTTTGCTTTGCTATTTTTTCAAATATCATTCATATACAATGTATTATTTGTTATTGAAACTAAATCTTATATATAATAATTTTTACATCGATTTTTAAAATATTATCAATTAATCACTTTAATATTTCTTTCTAATTCCATATTTATTTATATATTTTAAAATCAGACTTTCAGATATTGATATTACCATATACAATCTATAATATAAGACACAGAAATGTTATATGTTAGTATGTAAGAGAATGTATGTACAAAGTTATCATAACTTTTACAATTTAGCAATCATTAATAGATAAATAATAGGGCAGGCTTTATTGGAATCATAAACATTTTTAAAATGTGAATATGTAATCAATTAAATCAAGGTTGCCAGAAATTTAATTTCTCTAAATCATTCTTCAATACACTGAAGTTTTACACATTCATTTTTATATAATAGCATGTAGTAGATACTATAATTAATAAGAATAAGCAACAATAATGACCCAAAAATCCAGTATAAAACCTTAAATAAAATATATTTAGAATATAGCTGAATAGCAACTATGTGTTAGCTGGAACACACGTTTATATGTAAAATATTGCATACACTACACACCACCTTCTTCCTATTTAAAAATCACACATTCTAAAAATAATACAGTATTTGACAAAACATTTATGTATACTTGTGACCTATAAGGCCTTTGTTTGGAGTCTGAAAACCAGCGCTATCTTAAAAAACAATTATCAATTTTATTATATTTTTCAAAGAACTTCAAATATGGCATTTATAAATACAATAGACAAAAACCATTTATGAAATTAATAATTATATGGACAATCTACCTTTTAGATTAAAGGTCATCAGATTATTATTAATAACATTATGATATACTTAGAAACCACAAACATATTCCACCGCTCTGTACATGGGTAACAAAGATAATAGTACAGAACAATTTGAGACAACATAAAAAATTTAACAAACCAATACAGGGGGGAATGGTGGCCCTGTCCCTGTGTGAACTTACAATCTAGATGGGTATGAGGGTGAGAAACAGGAGGTGAGGACTGCAAAGGTGGGAATGTGGTTAGTCTGTAGTTCTATAAGTGCAAATGTGTAAGGATATAAATTGAATACTCAGATATATTTATATATGTTTATTAAACCACTCAGTCTCACACCAAACCACGGGTACTATGATAGATTGAGAACCCTGTTGTGCTCATAAATCTGAGGGTGACCAATATAGGTCAAAACATATAAATGAAAAGGAATCTGTAGAAATATTAGTATAAACTTTGTATAATAAGATTCAACAGTCTTGGAGCAAAGATGACAATGGATACTGTATAAATGGCAGTGAAATATATTTCATTGAAAGGGATATCCAAATATGCTATTGACTGGTATGAGAGTGGTAATAAAGTTAGTATGTTATTACAGTAGTCAACCCTTGAATTTACTATGGAATGTATTAACATTTTTTTTATAATTTTAGCAATCATAAAATGTTGAATTTTGTAGATATAGTGTAGGTGGTTAAGACAGGATGAAGAGAGCAATTAGATGTGTGGTATGAATGACAGATTGCAGTCAATTATACCTCTATAGGCTGCGTATTTTGGGTGATGGGGAGATAGTGGTGTTGACAACAGTAATAGTAAAATTAGACACTGCAGTATAATTAGATGTGTGAATTTGAAGAAGATCATTATTGGAAAAAAAAAATTTAAGGTGGTAATAGTCCATACAGGATGAATGATAATATAAGCTTTCTCTGATGTGGTAAAGGACAGAAGGAGACAGTGCAGGGGTGAATATTTATATCCAAGTATCTTCAACATAGAGGTAATAGTTGAAGCGATATCTACTGATACGATTACCCAGTGATGAAGTATAGATACAGAATAGTAGAGGGCCTAGAACAGACACTTTAGGTACTCCAACAAACACAGTCAATGAAGATGAGAAGTCTCCAGCAAATGAGACAGAAAGGGACATATAGAGTTAAGATCGGATCCGGGAGAGTGAAATCTAAATGAGCACAAGGGAGATGAGATTTTGTAGGAGGAGGGGATGGTCATTAGTGTCAAAGTCAGCAAACAGGTCAAGTAAGACAAGTATAGAGTAGTGTCCATAGTTTTTATTATAAATAAGATCTTTACTAACCATGGTGAGGACAGTCTAAATCGAGTGTTGTGAATGGAAGATAGATTGGAGGTGGTAAATATAAAAAAAATTGAACATTATTATTTTTTTTTTTTAGACAAATATTTTTTAAAGGATAAATATTTTATCAATAAAAAAATAGTAATTATAAATTATAAAAATATTATTTTAGATACATTTGGATCTAATCTAATTAACAGACTATGGCCTCTATTTATCAAGCTGTCTACTTACCTGCATTCGACGGCCCCAATACGCTCGCCTAAGATCGCCTAACATCGCCGCTGCGGACCTGAATACGTTCACCAAATTTATCAAGAAAGCTGTTAAAAAGCCACGCACCAAGTACGGGGCGATGAGCAGCGGACTGTTGTTAACTAACAGTCATCGATCTCGCTGCTCTTCGGCTTATTCGCAGCTTTCTTGGTACCCTGTCACTGAGCACCCACACTATACTATACAGTTTTACCCCCTAAACTGCCGCTCTCGGAGCCCCCCGCAACTAAATAAACTTATTAACCCCTAAACCGCCACTCCCGGACCCCGCCGCAACTATAATAAATATATTAACACCTAAACCGCCGCTCCCGGACCCTGCCGCCACCTACATAAAGTTATTAACCCCTATCCTGCCACTCCCGGACCCCGCCGCCACCTACATAAAGTTATTAACCCCTATCCTGCCGATCCCGAACCCCGCCGCAACTAAATAAATCGTTTAACCCCTAAACCTCCACACCCGGAGCCCGCCGCAACTAAATAAAATGTTTAACCCCTAAACTGCCGCTCCCGGAGCCCGCCGCCACCTACATTATATATATTAACCCCTATCCTGCCCCCCCTACACTGCTGCCACTATAATAAAGTTATTAACCACTAAACCTAAGTCTAACCCTAACCCTAACACCCCCTAACTTAAATATAATTTTAATACATCTAAATAAATATTACTATTATTAACTAAATTATTCCTATTTAAAACTAAATACTTACCTATAAAATAAACCCTAAGATAGCTACAATATAACTAATAATTACATTGTAGCCATCTTAGGATTTATTTTTATTTTACAGGCAACTTTGTATTTATTTTAACTAGGTACAATAGTTATTAAAAAGTTATTGACTATTTAATAACTACCTAGCTAAAATAAAGACAAAATTACCTGTAAAATAAAACCTAACCTAAGTTACAATTACACCTAACACTACACTATAATTAAAATAATTATATAAATTAACTACAATTAAATAAAACTAATTACGATTAAATAAAATTAACTAAAGTACAAAAAAACAAACACTAAATTACAGAAAATAAAAAAAATTACAAGAATTTTAAACTAATTACACCTACTCTAACCCCCCTAATAAAATAAAAAAGCCCCCCAAAATAATAAAATTCCCTACCCTATACTAAATTACAAATAGCTCTTAAAAGGGCCTTTTGTAATCAGCTCTTTTACCTGAAAAAAAAAATACAATACCCCCAACCCTACTCTAAAACCCACCCAAACCCCCCTTAAAAAAACTAACACTAACCCCCTGAAGATCACCCTACCTTGAGCCGTCTTCACCCAGCCGGGCTCAAGTGGACCTCCAGAGGGGCAGAAGTCTTCATCCGATCCGGGCAGAAGAGGACATCCAGACCGGCAGAAGTCTTCATCCAGGCAGCATCTTCTATCTTCATCCATCTGGAGTGGAGCGGGTACATCTTCAATCCATCCGACGCGGAGCATTCTCTTCCATCGACGTCCTAATGAAGAATGAAGGTTCCTTTAAATTATGTCATCCAAGATGGCATCCCTTGAATTCCGATTGGCTGATAGGATTCTATCAGCCAATCGGAATTAAGGTAGGAAAAATCCTATTGGCTGATCCAATCAGCCAATAGGATTGAGCTCGCATTCTGTTCCAATTAGCCAATAGAATGCAACCTCAACCCTATTGGCTGATTGGATCAGCCAATAGGATTTTTCCTACCTTAATTTCGATTGGCTGATAGAATCCTATCGGAATTCAAGGGACACCATCTTGGATGACGTCATTTAAAGGAACCTTCATTCTTCGTTAGGACGTCGATGGAAGAGGATGCTCCGCGTCGGATGGATTGAAGATGGACCAGCTCCACTCCGGATGGATGAAGATAGAAGATGCCGCCTGGATGTCCTCTTCTGCCCGGATCGGATGAAGACTTCTGCCTCTCTGGAGGTCCATTTGTGCCCGGCTATGTGAAGACGGCTCAAGGTAGGGTGGTCTTCAGGGGGTTAGTGTTAGGTTTTTTTAAGGGGGGTTTGGGTGGGTTTTAGAGTAGGGTTGGGTGTGTGGGTGGTGGGTTTTAATGTTGGGGGGGTATTGTATTTTTTCTTCAGGTAAAAGAGCTAATTACTTTGGGGCAATGCCCCGCAAAAGGCCCTTTTAAGGGCTATTTGTAATTTAGTATACGGTATGGAATTTTATTATTTTGGGAGGCTTTTTTATTTTATTAGGGGGATTAGAGTAGGTGTAATTAGTTTAAAATTCTTTTTTATTTTCTGTAATTTAGTGTTTGTTTGTTTGTTTTTGTACTTTAGTTAATTTTATTTAATTGTAATTAGTTTTATTTAATTGTAGTTAATTTATGTAATTATTTTAATTATAGTGTAGTGTTAGGTGTAATTGTAACTTAGGTTAGGTTTTATTTTACAGGTAATTTTGTCTTTATTTTAGCTAGGTAGTTATTAAATAGTTAATAACTATTTAATAACTATTGTACCTAGTTAAAATAAATACAAAGTTGCCTAAGTTGTAGCTATCTTAGGGTTTATTTTATAGGTAAGTATTTAGTTTTAAATAGGAATAATTTAGTTAATAATAGTAATATTTATTTAGATGTATTAAAATTATATTTAAGTTACGGGGTGTTAAGGTTAGGGTTAGACTTAGGTTTAGGGGTTAATAACTTTATTATAGTGACGGCAGTGTAGGGGGGGCAGGATAGGGGTTAATATTTATAATGTAGGTGGCGGCGGGCTCCGGGAGCGGCGGTTTAGGGGTTAAACATTTTATTTAGTTGCGGCGGGCTCCGGGTGTGGCGGTTAAGGGGTTAAACAATTTATTTAGTTGCAGCGGGGTCCGGGATCGGCAGGATAGGGGTTAATAACTTTATGTAGCTGACGGCGGGGTACAGGAGCGGCAGGATAGGGGTTAATAACTTTATGTAGGTGGCGGCGGGGTCCGGGAGCAGCGGTTTAGGGGTTAATATATTTATTATAGTTGCGGCGGGGTCCGGGAGCGGTGGTTTAGGGGTTAATAGGTTTATTTTGTTGCGGGGGGCTCCAGGAGCGGTGGTTTAGGGGGTAAAACTGTATAGAAAGCTGCGAATAAGCCGAAGAGCAGCGAGATCGATGACTGTTAGTTAACAACAGTCCGCTGCTCATCGCCCCGTACTTGGTGCGCGCCTTTTTGACAGCTTTCTTGATAAATTTGGCGAACATATTCAGGTCCGCGGCGGCGATGTTAGGCGATCTTAGGCGAGCGTATTGGGGCCGTCGAATGCAGGTAAGTAGACAGCTTGTTAAATAGAGGCCATAGAGGCCTATGTATATAGCAAAATATAGATTTTATAATTGAAATACTATTCAAAATAATATATATGTTATTATTGATATAATGAACATAAAATTATAAAAGTTTATATTTATATATATATATTTTTTTTTATTTTTTTATTTTAATTTTATTACAGATATAAATTGAAAATACCAGACTGCATTGTCATAGGATGCGATACCTCAACTAGGAGAAGTCAAAAAACAATTGGTGTCTCACTGCATGTTTTCCCAAAACCAAAGAAAGAATAAGACTGTGGTACAGCAGATAAACCAGTACCCAGATGAGCAACTAGAACCAATGGTTCAACTCATATTTGAAACCAACAAAACCAGTAGGTATTGGATATGCTCAAGATATTTTTACCCAGATTGTTATGTCATCCATGGTGTGGGACGTCCTTTGAGTCATTTGGCATTACCTACAATTTTCCCTTCTATACAACATACTATAACTGTTCCTTCTACAATTGAAAATGATCCAAGTCAAGCTTCACAATCTAATTTTGAAAATTCTCAGGCAGCATCTAGTTCATCTTTTTTGGAACATGAAGTAATTGGAAGATGAAAAATTCCTGAAAGGTGTCATTCATGCGGGCATCATTTAAAAATTGAAAAAATAAATGCATTAACCAATACTGACAAAAAAGTATTAACAGACAATTCTACACAATTTTAACCGTATTTTGGGACATTAAGTGTTAATCTTCAAACTAATATCAAAACTCCCCAAAAAAATAAGTCTAGCATGTTTTAAATGTAAAAAAAATTGATAAACACACATGGATAATGGGAGACGTCAGTTGCGAAATAAGCATTTATGATAGTTCAAGGATGACACAATCAAAGGAATCGTCAACAATGTCACAAACAGAACCTGCAATTCAGAATCTAGAAACTTTAGTTGAAGAAAGAATCGAAGAGATGGATACTTTGGATCAAACAAATGATAATCTGGATATTTCAGAGATAGAGAACGTCAATCAATTTTCAAAGGATGAAAGCTATGTTCCTGAAACAACTTTAGAATCGGAGGATGAATATTCTATTATACCTGAATACTCCAATAAAGAATTTGTTTCTCAAAAGAAACTAATTGTTTTTTAAAACAACTTGGATTTTTTGCTAAAAGTAGTACCTTTTCAATCATTAATACCTTGTGACTCACCAATAATAACAATCAACAAAAGACTTGTTGGAACTATGATGGAGGTAACAGGAGAGTGTGAGGATGGACATCTGACTACACTATGGACCAGTCAACCAACTATAGGCTGTAAATCAGTTGGTAATATTCTAGCTTGTTCCACCATATTGTTTTCAGGTAATCATTTCAACAAAGTTCAAGAAATGTACAATTATTTTGGTATTTGTTTTATATCCAAACAAACTTATTACAAATACCAAAAGGAATATTTGTTTCCAACAGTGGACACCTACTGGAAAAAAGAAAGGCAGAAAATAATAACTTCTATGCAAGGGAAAGCGCTAACAATAACCGGAGATGGACAATGCGACAGAACAGGATTTTCCTCAAAGTACTGCACATATACTATAATGGAAGACCACACAAAAAAAAATGTTGGATTTACAGGTCGTTCAAGTGTCTGAAACCACATCTTCTGTTGCAATGGAGGCAAAGGCTTTTAGAAGGTCTTTGAATAGTCTGTTGATGGAAGGCATCTTCTGCTTTATAATGGCCACAGACAGACACGTGAGTATTCAGAAGATTCTACGTGAAGAATACCCAAAAATCTACCATTAATACGATCTGTGGCATTATATGAAAAGTTTAAAGAAAAAAATTATTGCTATCAGCAGAAAAAAAAACTGCAAGGAAATTATGCCTTGGGTTAATTCATTGGCCAATCATCTTTGGACATGTTGCATGTTATGCAAAGGAGATACCAATAAATTGACGTAAATGTGGAAATCTACTTTATATCATGTCATCAACGTCCATTCTTGGAAGGAAGATGAGGAAGAGAAATGTTGCCTTTACGACACAATAAATACTGATCAGGTACGGGAAAGAAAATGGTTAAAAAAAAATTCAGAGGCTTTCCATAAACTAAAACATTTATTCTGTAATGACCAAATAGAGAAAGATTTATACCATCTGCGTTTTTTTTGCCACACAGGATCATTGGAAGCATTCCATAGCTTTGTTCTAAAATATAGACCGAAATGTGTGCATTTCAAAATGGATGCCATATGGGCATGAACCAAATTGGCTACAATAGCTAATAAGAACTCATCAAGGTACAAGGGAGAATCAAATATCCCAATGAAAAAAGTGGCAGTTTGGGACAATTGAGGTTTCATTTCTTTTTCCCTAAAAGTAAAAAGGAGTGGCTGCTACATCCGGTGTATGAAGAGATGGACATGAGTCATATTTCTGAAATGAATACCTATGTACTCGATCTTGTTGAAGAACAATTGGCCATGATTGGGTTTAATTTTTTTTAACTATGCCTCCCAATATTGCATCAACACCAAGACCACCAAAACAAGAACTTTTAGAGAAACAAAGAACTCGATTTGCCAAAAAATTAATCGAGTAAAAAAATTTTACGCTTATAAAAAATAAAATCCCCATCCCATCAAAAAAAAAAAAAAAAAATATAAATATATAATCTTTTTCTTAAAGTGAATCAAACTTATTTATATATTTTTTTTCTTTAAATGTTTTCTATTATAATTTGTCTATACAAATAAATAGTCAAACTTCTTAAGATTTTCCTAAAAAACTTTAGCTAATAAAACCATTTTTTCCATAAAATAGTCTCTTTATTGGGTCTCATTTTAGTTGTACATTTAAGTTTTCAATTTTTTATAATCTAGATAACGCTCTCATTTAGCCTCTCACTTTAAGAATATTTAGAGTGATAAATATTTATTTTTTAATATTTCTATTTTACTGTATTATGTTACTCTATTTTTTTCATTTTACCAAAATCTATATAGCACAACCATCAAATCAAGAATATTCATATTTAATCTTAATATATTTGCAGGCACATAACACACACAACATTCACATACATGCAGGAATACATTTAAAGGGACACTGAACCCAAATGTTTTCTTTTGTGATTTAGATATAGCATGCAATTTTGGGCAACTTTCTAATTTATTCTTATTATCAAATTTTCTTCGTTCTCTTGCTATCTTTATTTGAAAGTCCAGAACCTTGGACAGCACTTGTTTATTGGTGGATGAATTTATCCACCAATCAGCAAGAACAACCCAGGTTGTTCACCAAAACGGGCCGGCATTTAAACTTACATTTTTTATTTTCAAATAAAGATACCAAGAGAATAAAGAACATTTGCTAATAGGAGTAAATTAGAAAGTTGCTTAAAATTGCATGCTCTGTCTGAATCACAATAGAAAAAAAAATTGGGTTCAGTGTCCCTATAACCCCTTAATGACAAGTGACGTACCAGGTACGTCCTGCAAAAACTTGCAGTTAGTGACAATGGACGTACCTGGTACGTCACTTGTCTAAGAGAGTGCTGGAAGCGATCGCAATCGCTTCCAGCAGCTCTCAGGGTATTGCAGTGATGCCTCGATATTGAGGCATCCTGCAATACCCTTAGAAAGCATCCGATGCAGAGAGAGCCACTCTGTGGCCCTCTCTGCACCGGTAGCGATGCGGCCGGTTCGTTGGTGGGTGGGAGCGCAACTGGGAGGCGGGTGGGCGGCCCATCGCTACCCGGCATCCGGCTCCTGTTAGTGCAATGTGCACGCCGGGTGCCGGGAGCGTGCGGGGGCGCGCATGCGCGTGCGCGTGCGCGCGCGGGTGCGCGCGCACGCCCGCGATCACCTACCCACACTGACACCAATGAGTGGGAAGAGGGGGGGAAATATATATATATGAGGATCTGGGAGGGGGAGGGGGTTGGGGTATTGTGGGGGGCTGCTACACTACAGAAAAAAATAAATTAGTAATAAAAAATAATTAAAAACACTTTTTTTGGGGGCAAATTGGGTACTGGCAGACAGCTGCCAGTACCCAAGATGGCGGCAATTAGGTAGGGGAGAGGGTTAGATTGCTGGGGGGGGGGATCATGGAGGTTGGGGCTAAGGCAGGAGTCCATCACAGCTAAAACATTTTATTTTTTTTTATAAAAAAAAATAAAAACTCCTTTTATTTAGTACTGGCAGACTTTCTGCCAGTACTTAAGATGGCGGGGACAATTGTGGGGTGGGGGAGGGAAGAGAACTGTTTGGGAGGGATCAGGGGGTGGGATGTGTCAGGTGGGAGGCTGATCTCTACCCTAAAGCTAAAATTAACCCTGCAAGCTCCCTACAAGCTACCTAATTTAACCCCTTAACTGCTGGGCATAATTTACGTGTGGTGCGCAGCAGCATTTAGCGGCCTTCTACTTACCAAAAAGCAACCACAAAGCCATATAAGTCTGCTATTTCTGAACAAAGGGGATCCCAAAGAAGCATTTACAACCATTTGTGCCTTAATTGCAGAAGCTGTTTGTAAATAATTTCAGTGGGAAACCTAAAGTTTGTGACAAAATTTGTGAAAAAGTGAACTTTTTTTTTATTTGATGACATTTGGCGGTGAAATGGTGGCATGAAATATACCAAAATGGGCCTAGATCAATACTTTGGGATGTCTTCTAAAAAAAAATATATACATGTCAAGGGATATTCAGGTATTCCTGACAGATATCAGGGTTCCAATGTAACTAGCGCTAATTTTGAAAAAAAGTTGTTTGGAAATAGCAAAGTGCTACTTGTATTTATGGCCCTATAACTTGCAAAAAAAGTAAAGAACATGTAAACATTGGGTATTTCTAAACTCAGGACAAAATTTAGAAACTATTTAGCATAGGTGTTTTTTGGTGATTGTAGATGTGTAACAGATTTTGGGGGTCAAAGTTAGAAAAAGTGTGTTTTTTTCAATTTTTTCCTCATATTTTATATTTTTTTTTATAGGAAATTATAAGATATGATGAAAATAATGGTATCCTTAGAAAGTCCATTTAATGGCGAGAAAAACGGTATATAATATGTGTGGGTACAGTAAATGAGTAAGAGGAAAATTACAGCTAAACACAAACACTGCAGAAATGTAAAAATAGCCATTGTCATTAAGGGTAAGAAAATTGAAAAATGGTCCGGTCATTAAGGGGTTAAACATATACAGTTATCAAAGATATGCATGCACAAATCACACAAAAAACTATAAACAACATTCACATTCATGCAGGCATACATTTGAAAACATACAGCTATCAAAGAAAGGCATGCACAAAGCACACAAAAAACAGACAACAACATTCACATAAAAAACATCATTTTCATATATGCAGACAAAACATTCATATAAAACACATCATTCACATACATGCAGGCAATGTACTCCCAACATCATGCATTTAAATAAATGCTGCCAACAAACACACACAAACAATGCACAACATTCAACATACATGAATACAAAAAAAAATAGACACCATTCACATACAAGCATGGACACAAAACACAACAGTAGGCATAAAAATATATGCAGGCCAACCACAAAACTAAACACAATACACATCATTCACAGACATGCTTGATCATAACTCACAACTTTTTCTATTCAAAAATATGCAGGCACACAACACACTGAACACAGCATTCACATAAATGCAAGTACATATTTAAAAATATTTTTTTCTATATATTTAGGCACACAACACACACCAACAAAAAACAACATAACCAAAATGAGAGTGGAAGGCCCTCTAGTGGGCCTGTAACAACATTAAGGGATTACCAACTTGAAGTCTGGAGGATGTTAGAATGTGTTTGTTACAATGTTGCAGGAGAGGAGGCGGTGTTTGTGCTTACCTTTATAGGGTCCTGCAACAGGGTGTCCGGCCTCTTTTCGGTTCTAGACTTCAAGGAGAAAGTTTTTCTGTGTCCCTGAAGGAAGATTGGAAGATGGATAGATCCAGGAGAAAATCTCTGCCACCTAAGAGATACAGGGAGATGATGTCCAGGAAGAAAGGACCTGCAATACAGTTGGAAGAGCATGGGTCTGATGTTGCGGTACCCCCCACACCCCAAAAAACGCCACCCCAAAGGAGTTTTAATAAAGGAAAGGGGCCTGCCAGGGGTGGGAGAGGGGGCCCTGGGTCCAAAGCTCATAGTGTAGTGAGGGAAGGCCCTAGTGGGGAGTATCAAGCTCAGCCTGGTGTAGTGCGCCGTGGAGAGGCCCAGGCTGGTCCCAGTGGGGGGCGGGAAGGCCTACAGGAGATGGGGCTCCCTAGTAGTGGCCAGGGGTCGCTAGTGAGGGGTGATCCTGCTGGTCATTTGCCAGCGTTGCCACCGGCAGCCATGGCGGCAGTCCTGGCCTTAGCGCAGTCTTTGGCAGCAGTCATGGCCCCCTCTGGGCAAGTGCAGGGCCAGGATGCAGCTCAGGCTGTCGGTGGTGTGTCCAGTGGTCAGGCCGTTGTGTCAGGGCCTACTAGGTCAGGCGGTGCAGAGTGCGCAGCGGGCCCGGCCCTCTCAGATGGCGGATCTCGCAAGATGTACTCCTCCAGCTCGTCAGAGGAGTAGGATCTCGGCCGCCATCTTGGAGGGAGGGTCAGAGGAGGACAAGACACCACACGTGACCGGAGCAGCCCAGGTAACTTGGGGAGGCTTTCGGTCGTGGGTGGGGTGCCAACAGGCACAGGCAGAGTAGGAAGGAGGCAGGAGTACTCACCGGGCGCTGGTAGTGTGGGAGGCTTCGCGGTGCTTGGTGGTCGATGGGCCTAGTACAAGTGCGCATGCGCGCACGGGTATCAATGGGCCTAGTACAAGTGCGCATGCGCGCACGGGTAATGACGCTTGCGGCCATATGAGTGTGTCTGGGGCAGCTGAGAGCGCACATGTTGCCAGTAGGAGTGTAAGGGGCACGGATGAAAGTAGGGGCATGTCTGTGGGTGATGCTACTGAATGCAGAGGGAGGGCCCATGCGGGGATAACGCATGTGATGGTTCATGGGTCACAGTATGGCACGGGTGTTGATACTATACATGGGGAGCGTAGGTGTGTGATGTCTGCGAACCAGGAGCAGGGTAATGCTAGACAAGGGGTTCATATGGGCATGCCGAATGCTAACCAGGTGACTAGTATGCATGTTCAGGAGGAAACCATAAAGAGAGCTGTAGAGGCTGCGCTGCGTAAGGTAGCTAGGCAGCAGGTGCCCCCTGGGTCGAGTGCACACGCCCAGGAGGGACCTGGACAGGAGGACATAATTAGAAGGGCTGTTTCAACGGCTCTGGGGATGAATGCTGGGGGGGAGCATATGGTAGAGGGGAGGAATGTCTTTTTTGACACACCACCTGTTGGCCAGAGTACTCCCCAAGTTAATTTGTCTCCACAGGTACAGAATAGGACTGCTTCAGCAATGGCAACCGATGCTTCCAGTGCGCTGGTTGTGGCAGGACCCAGCAGGGAGCAGTTGAATCAGACGGGATCAACGACCCAGGCACCCATCGAACTAGACCGCCCAGGGAATCGTGACTACAATGCACCTCACACATTACACGCTGACAGGGGGGCTTCAACTAGTGGATCAGGTTCAGAGAGTGAGGAGGACCTGGGTCTGGTTGGAAAAGGATAGCGTAGGATGTTTAAATGGATCAAGAAAATGGAGGCAGGGCAGGCGAAGGATAGGGCCAGGGGGTTGGGGCCCGAGGAAGAGGCACACGGGGCAATAGGGCCTGGAGGCAGTACGCCTGGGGCCGCAGTGCCGCGCAAAGTGGCGGCGCAGGGATGATACGTACCCTTGCCTAGTCCACTCTTTATACGGGCACCTTAAGATGAAGGTGGTAAAAAAGATCCAGGAGGGTCGATACGTGAATGTTTTTGACCTCTCACTGGATGCGTTTAGGGCGAAGGAAAGGGCCATGGACGGCTCAGGGTCCAAAAAGGTGCGCAGGCCTGAGACTTATGAAGAATGGCTGAAATGCTTTAGAGTCTTGGTGGCCTGTTACGTGGATAGGTGGCCCTTGCAAGGCCACAAACTCTTTAAGTATCAGGATACTATAGAGGACATCCATACCAGATTTAAAGAAGGTGCATGGAGAGAGTATGACATGGCCTTCAGAAGGAAGATGGTTGGGAATCCCTTACTACATTTCGGCACACAGGACATGCACCTATGGTCGAAATTAGGGCTGGAAGGGGGCACCACGCCCCCCGCACAGGCGCGTCAGGGGTTGCTGCGGCAGGGCGCGAGGGTCAGTAGGCGGGGGCGAGAGTGCTGGAAATTCCAGGACAAGTTGTGTGACAGAGGGAGTAGTTGTTCCTTTCGGCACATCTGCAGGTACTGTGGAGGCCCCCACCCGGGAGACGATTGCGGGAAACGCAAGGACCAAGGTCAGCTTAAGCCAGCACCGAAACCGGGAGTTGGGGTCAAGGGCCCCAACCCTGCTTAAGCTGCCGCCAATGTTAACATGGCTAGCGAATTACCCAGACCAGGAGGCAGCTCAGCTGCTCCGGGCGGGTTTGGAGTGGGGATTTGTGATCCCAGTTACGGGGAATGTCCTGGGGTCAAGGGTACATAAAAATTTGAAGACGGCTTACGAATTCCCACACGTGGTGAGGGAAAAATTGGCAAAGGAAGTGGCGATGGGTAGGGTGTCTGGCCCATTCGCTGAGCTCCCGATTGCGGACCTTGTGGTCTCACCTTTAGGGGTCATGCCAAAAAAGGAGCCGGGGAAGTTCAGGTTGATTCATCACCTGTCTTTCCCAAAAGGGGGGTCAGTCAATGACACTATTGACCCAGAACTCAGCTCGGTGCATTACCAATCCTTTGATAATGCACTAGAGGTAGTCAGGGCATGCGGCCCAGGGGCGCTGCTGGCAAAACTCGACATAGAGTCAGCGTTCCGGCTGCTGCCCTTGCACCCCTCCGCATTCAGGCTCATGGGGATGAAGTTCGAGGGGTCTTATTACGTGGACAGGTGCCTACCAATGGGGTGTTCACTGTCCTGTTCACTGTTCGAGTGCTTCAGTTCGTTCTTGCACTGGGTGGTCGAGACAGCATCTAGGGGTGGGGCGATTGCCCACTACCTCGACGACTTCCTCTTGGTGGGGAGAGCTGGTTGCGCTGATTACAAACAGCTCATGGAGGTCATGAAAGACATGATGGCAAGGTTCGGGGTCCCACTTGCGGATGAGAAGACGCAGGGTCCCTGCACGTGTCTAACATTTTTGGGGATAGAAATTGACACAGTTCAGGAGGTCTGTAGGTTGCCTGAGGACATGGTGAGGCGAATGTTGCAGCTGGTGCGGTCGGTCATGGGGCGTGACAGGGTCCCCATTAAGGAGGTTCAGTCATTACTCGGCCTCCTGAACTTTGCCGGGCATGTGATCCCGATGGGTAGGGTCTTCAATCACCGCCTAGAGGGCCAATTGAAAGGACCACTGGGGCAGGTAAAATGGGCGCGAGTTACGGATGAGGTAAAGGAGGACCTAGAAGTGTGGGCCAGGTTCCTGGAACACTTCAACGGGGTTTGCCTATGGAGGCGCCCGCCAGTGTTGAATCAAGTTCTGCACCTCTTCACGGATGCGGCAGGCAGCTCGGGGTATGGAGCGTACCTGGACGGGGAGTGGATTGCCGCTCCCTGGCCCAGCAAATGGATAGTGGCTGGGTGTATCAGGAATTTAACGCTATTGGAACTGTTTCCAATTGTTGTTGCCGTCAAAATTTGGGGCGATAGGTTAGCAAACAGGTCAGTGGTGTTCTGGACAGACAATCTGAGTGTGGTGTATGCCATTAATAGGTTGTCCACGGCTTCGCCGAGTGTCGTATGCTATTTGAGGCACCTGGTTTTGCGCTGTTTGCAGCTCAACATCTGTTTCACCGCCAAACACGTCCCGGGAGTGCAGAACGTGATCGCTGACGCACTCTCTCGATTTATTTGGGGGCAGTTTAGGAAAGCAGCACCCAGGGCGGTGAAAGAGGGAATAACGTGCCCTTCTTATCTTTGGCAGTTGATGAAGGTTGGGAAGGCATCCTCAGGTTAGTTAAGGCGTCTCTGGCTCCGAAGACATGGGCGGCCTACCTGGGCCACTGGAACCGATGGGAGACTTTCTGTCGTCAGAAAGGCATACAGGTACAGGGGGCTACTAGGGTTCAAGTGTTGGAATGGCTGTCGCTGTTGAGAAAGGAAGGAATTAGCAAGGCAGGAGCTGCGAGTCGGCTATCAGCAGTAGCCTTCTTTAACAAAGCACTGGGGTATGTGGACCACTCTAAGGCTTTTCTGGTTAGAAAAGTGCTGAAGGGGTGGGGGAGAATGGTTCCCAGGACAAAGGACCAAAGGGAACCTATTACAGCCAGTAGACTGAGGCAATTAGCACTTGGTTTGGCGGAAGTATGCAAATCAAAATATGAGAGGTTGCTCTTTAGGACAGCTTTTGCTATAGCATTCACAGGGGCCCTGCGGGTGAACGAGTTGGTGTAGTCCTCCAAAACGAGAGAGACAGGGGGAGTCCTGGCCGAGCATGTGCGGCTAGTTGAAGGGGGCATGCTACTATTTGTCCCGAGGTCCAAAATGGATCAAGAGGGAAAAGGTGCATGGTTGCCCCTTGCAAAACATGACGATCCAGTATGCTGCCCCGTGAGATGCGTGGAGGAGTTTGTGAAACTCCGCCCGGGGCATTGCGCACAGTTCGCCGTGCACGAGGATGGGTCAGCATTGTCGATATTCCAGTTTCGGAAGGTTCTCGCAAAAACGGCGGAGATAATAGGGTTAGATCCCAAAAGGATCGTGGCTCATTTATTTAGGATTGGAGCAGCGACTAGCACAGCGGAGAAAGGGGACTCCTCGGCAGAGATAAAGCGCTTAGGGAGATGGAAATCAACCCAATACAAAACGTATATTAGGCCCACACCGGGTCAAAATTTCTAAGAAGGGATGTGTTGTTGTTGGGTTTCCCTTATTCAGACAGGGGGTACCAGGGGGGTACTCATGTGGGCAGTTGTGTGGTGTGGGGCTGTTGCTAGGGAAGTTGGAACAATGGGTCTGTATTGTGGGCCAGGGCTCTGGCTCAGGTTAATAGGGTGTCGTCTGTTTCACCAGGTACGTTAGGAAGTTCACCCCCAGTTTGAGTGTGGATAGTAGGCCATTCATTTATCCATTGGGCGTCCATCAGGGCGTTGCGGATGCCTGAAGGGCAACAGCTTGGATTCCAAACGTCCAGGGCCAACTTCCGGTGGTTAGGACGCAGGGGACTTGTGTGGGATGATTTGCCAGCATTGTTGCAGGAGGCACATAGGAGGTGGGGGCAGCCTAATGTGATAGTGCTGCACCTAGGGGGTAATGACTTAGGCTCATTGCCGGCCTTGGACCTTATTAAGAGGATGACAGCGGATATTAAGTGGGTACACACGTGGTTGAAGGAGGTCAAAATAGGTTGGTCCAATGTTGTTGCTCGGCTGCATTGGAGACACATTGTGACCCAGAAAGCTGCATATAACGTGCGAAAGAAGGTCAATAGAGAGTTGGGGAGAGCGGTCACGGCCCTGGGGGGCTTCGTGATTAGACACAAGGGGATAACGGCCGACAAGAAGGACCTATTTCGCCCTGATGGTGTCCACCTAACGGATTTTGGGTTGGACATGTTCTTAAAAGACATTAGGAGTGCTTTATTAAGGGCAATTTAGTTTTTTAAAAAAAAAATTTTTTGTTATGTGGTTATTGAGGTTATTATAGGTGCCTGTCGGTTTTTTGTGTGGCGGCAAGAGAACGCCTGGCTCTTGTGGCGGGTGGTCAGGGCCCTGGGGAGCGGGCACGGAGAAAGAAGAGTGACGGTCTGAAAAAAGGGGAGGGGTTACCCCCGCCAGATGCCGGTCTGGGGGTCCTCTCCCTTGCGAATAAGGGCGAATACCTCTAAACCATCACAGCTCTTTCTCAGTGCCATTGGGCGTGAACAGCCAGGTGTCACGCTGCAAACATCGGAAGGGGCCTTGACCATCTGCTTACAGGGGCTAGGTTAGGGAAAGATGCCGCCAACGTTTGTTTACAAACTTGTTGCCAAGTTTTGAATTAAGAGTTTAAAGTGCCTAAGATAATTGAAATAACACATTAGGCACTAGTTATTCATTTATTTAATAAACGTGACCGTGACCGGTCTTTTTCTCCCAACATGGTGTGTTGTCTTAATTTTTCAAGGTTATGCTACACTATGTAGGACGTAATAGGGGGTTTAGACCTTATGAGAGTGGAAGGCGCTCTAGTGGGCCTGTAACAACATTAAGGGATTACCAACTTGAAGTCTGGAGGATGTTAGAATGTGTTTGTTACAATGTTGCAGGAGAGGAGGCAGTGTTTGTGCTTACCTTTATAGGGTCCTGCAGCAGGGTGTCCGGCCTCTTTTCGGTTCCAGACTTCAAGGAGAAAGTTTTCCCGCCCACCCGTCCCTGGAAGTAGCAGTGAAGTGTCGGCAATGCGGCTGAACGAGGGTGAGTTAACCCGGCAGGGGTAGGTTTAATTGAGCTAGCCTTTTGTAAGACCGGGTTCATTAATATAGGCACCCACCCCGATCAATAGGGTTGTACGATTCGATTGATTGGGGTCACCTTACCGGGTTGGGTGGATGCCTTGGCAGGCGGGTGGTCAGGGCCCTGGGGAGCGGGCACGGAGAGAGAAGAGTGATGGTCTGAAAAAAGGGGAGGGGTTACGCCCGCCAGACGCCGGTCTAGGGGTCCTCTCCCTTGCGAATAAGGCCGAATACCTCTAAACCATCACAGCTCTTTCTCAGTGCCATTGGGCGTGAACAGCCGGGTGTCACGCTGCAAACATCGGAAGGGGCCTTGACCATCTGCTTACAGGGGCTAGGTTAGGGAAAGATGCCGCCAACGTTTGTTTACGAACTTGTTGCCAAGTTTTGAATTAAGAGTTTAAAGTGCTTAAGATAATTGGAATAACACATTAGGCACTAGTTATTCGTTTATTTAATAAACGTGACCGTGACCGGTCTTTTTCTCCCAACATGGTGTGTTGTCTTAATTTTTCAAGGTTATGCTACACTATGTAGGACGTAATAGGGGGTTTAGACCTTAATAATTTTGTTATTCATTGCACACAGACAATACTCAAAAAAAAGCTTTCACAAACATGCAGACACAAGACCGTCAAATACATGCAGATACACAACTGTTACATACATGCATACACTCAACCGCCGAATACATGCAGACACCACTCACAAACATCACTAACATACATGTTAAAAAAAAAAAATAACACATAAAATAACCAGGTTTCAAAATGAGGATGTAAAAATACAAACACACTACACAGTAGTCATATACAGTACATTTTGCATAAAAACACACAAACTACATAACTACATATACTTCAATGCAAAAATTGAAAAACATAAACAGCATTCAAATTTATGAAAGAACACAAGACACGGACTATACAAAATTCACTTACATGCATGCACACAACAAACACATTTAAACAGCATCAACATAAAAACATGCATCAACACTACATAGACAAAAGAAAAGGATACAATAATTTAAAGGTAAATAAAAATTATTTTATTTCTCTTACAAAATAATATAATAAATAATAACCGCAGTGGATAACTCTTGTAAACTGTGCAAAATAAAGAATGACTTTCTATAATAAAAATATAAATAACTCTTTAAAAGATTATTATATATCACTTATAAATTAAACAACATATATTTATAGATCAATATACTGTATATATATATATATATATATATATATATATATATATATATATATATATATATTGAAACTATCATTTCAAAGGCGGGTCCATCATCTTCCGGATAATGAAATCCAACATAAATGTTGTCAGGTGCTGGAAATGACCTTTGTATACTGTTGACAAGTGACAACACAAGATTGACTAGGTATGGTTTTTGGGACCAGGGTAATCATGTATGAAGCATGTGTAGGCTCTGTAGGCAAGTTTATGGCAAGCCCTTAAAAAAAACTATATATAACATAAGATAACAAATACAATAGTGAACATTATTTTCAATTTATTTGTAATTTAAAAAATGTAATCCCCTAATTTTGAAAAAAAAAATTGGTTTAATAATAGATTGATCGTACAAAATATTTTTGTCCTTCAGCGTGGAAGTAATAAACCGGAGGTCCCGTCTTTTCTGTAGGGTGGCTGGACACAGATCGGAATAAACCTGTATTTCAGATCCCCTAAATTCTATTAGCTGTTTTGCTCTGGCCATCCGTAGAATGTCCTCTTTGTCTTTAAAGGATAGCAATTTTAATATTATGTCTCTGGGAGGGGCCCTGTTTGGCGGCTTAGGGCGCAAGGCCCTATGTGCCCTCTCTATAGGGATCTCGGGGCCTGCTTCTGTATTCTTAAGGTGTTTGACAAAGTCTTGTATGTAGGCCTGGATAGCTGGGGGTTCTACCGTTTCCGGGACTCCCCTCAGTCTCAAGTTGTTTCTGCGGCTTCTATTTTCTAAGTCCTCTATACGGTCCATTAACGTGTGTACCGTGCTTTCCTGGGCCTGTATAAAGCTGGCCTGGAGTTGGAGGTCTGAGTTAAGCGCTTCATGTTTCTCTTCAATTTGAATGACTCTGTGGTCAACGGCAGCTATTTCTTTCTTCAGCTCACCAAACATGGACTTAAAGTCTTTCATGGCCTCCTTTATATCATCTTTAGAGGAGAGGTGTCTAATATCCTCTTTAGTCACAAAATTTTGCTGTCCATTAGTAGGCTCAGAGCTATGGACTTGTGCTGTGGCCGCTATAATATGTGGGTCGGGCCTGGTGGCTGGGGTAGCTGGGTCTGCAGCTATAAAATAGTTCTCCATCATAGAGGACTGGGTACTTTTAGCAGGTTTAGAGTTTCTTTTACTGGTCATCTCTGCAGCCCACTGGCAGCTCCTGTAACTGTTATCAATTTATAGATCCTGTATAATGTGTCAGAGGCTGCAAAATGCCTAATCAGGCTATATATTTCTTATGTCAAGGGCAGAGAAAGGTCCAGTCACTATCCTTGAAATTATTTTTGAGGGCTTCACTTGTGACAAAAAGTATGTGGATGAAGTAGTGCTGTTTCAATTGAAGGTCCCCCCAAGATCACTAGGCCACTCTCAAAGATAAAGCTTACAACTTCTGTCTGCCACCCCCTGGTACTTAGATCTGTTCTGGCGTAGTGAGCATCAGGAAGTCTCTGCTACATTAAAATCAGGCACCAGGCCCAGTGCGGCCTAACTCTGGGGAAACTGCGTGAACTTCTAGCAGGGACTTCCGCTTCTGTTATACTCAGGAGGTTATTTCCTCAATCTGTCAACCCGGTAGTCAGAAAGGAACAATGTAGTGGGCCCCAACAATCCGTCTGTGTCACAAAGGGCCCTAGCCTTATGTGAGGGTAAGTTCTTAGGGAGTAAGTTCTTAGAGAGTCCCCCTGCGGTTGGGGCAAGGATCGGCCGCACCGGTCAGCGATAGGAGGCTAGTCCCCTCGGCCCCTCCCGCCGCTAGTACTCACGGAGTCTGGAGCTATCTGGTAGTCGTGAACCCTGGAAGGCCTCTTCAATGCTCCACCGCTCTGTCCTCTGACTGTGTCTCCGTCGCGGCTAACGCCGCGTCCCCTCCAACCGCGAGACTTCAGCCTAGTTTGTGATCAGTCTAAGCGGTTTTTCTCAGGTCGGTGGTAGCCGCAGAGTGGCAATGGAGAGTGACAAATCGCCAGTATCTGAGCCTCCCAGTGCTGTTCCCTCAATCCTCTGGGTAAGATCCTTGGGCCTCGATCAGGCGCATGGCCTCCCGAACACCAGTTCTCCCGGTCTGCTGCAAAAAAATTAGTTTCTCTGTCAGGGGGATCCGTTGGATGTTTCAGTCAGTGCCAGTTTTAGGGTAATAAGTGCTTGTTAATGCATTTGTTTTATGGTAAGAACAACAGGGACAACGGAGCTTTTTCAGTAAGCAGCCATCTCCATTCGTGGCTTGGCTCCGCCCCCGATCGTACAAAATATATATGTATTGACCTAAAAAAAACAATTACAATAAATTTTTTTAACTAATCATTTAAAGGGATAGTAAATCCAAAAATAAAGTTTAAAGATTCAGATAGCCAATTTAATTAAAATCAAGATTCCAATTTACTTATGATCTCAAATATGTAAAGTTATCTTTTTATTGAATATTAAAACTAGGTAGGCTCACAAGAGCTCTAGAGGTTTCACAAGTCTTTAATACTCGATGACAGCAATGTGTAGATAAAATTAAAACAAAGCTACAAATAATCTTGCAAAATACTGCTGCCACAGAGTAGTAAATACACATGCACAGTACTGAGATTGTAGTAGCCTACATATTTTATATCTTTTAAAAAAAAGCAAGCTGAAAAAGGAATTTGAGAATGTTACAGACTACTGTGGTCACTTTATAAAGTACTGGGGCGTGTACTGTCAAACCAACCATCTCACCTGCAGATTACAGACTGCATCACTAACTCAATATATACACTTCTGGTGGGTTAACCAGTATCACTATATACAGTAACAGTAGGTCAGATTATCTCTGTGAGCACAGGTTACCAACTTTTGCAGACATGTAATCTGATTCACATTTTTTTTTCAATGTTAAAAAAAAAATGTATCCAAATTTTTTTATGGGTGTGAGGGGTGGGTTAGAATCTTGCACCTGGTCCCTGTGGTTTCTAGTTACGCCTCTGATTCTATAGTCTTAAAATTGCATTCTCTAAAGAAGTAAAAAATGTAGTTTTTAAACTGTTATGTCCCTTTAACACTGTATTTTGTAAACAGTCATTGTTTGTGCAATCTAGTTAAAAATTCATAATTTAGCATAATGATGTTCAGCAGAGGATGAAACCTAGGTTACAACCTAGCACACCCATTGATGTATGTGCACAAACAATTAAATTATTTTTAGTCTATTTGAAAAAATAATATTACCAATAATATATCTAGATAATATTATCAGTTAGGTTTTTAAAGTATCTACTAATTTTCTAAATAGACATTTTTTTATCACCAGGATGACAATCAACATCTATACCAAAATATTGTACACAAAAATGTCCACCAGAATTTTATCAAATTTGTTACAAGACTTGCTATGTCTCTATGCCTATGGCCCCTATTTAAGAAAGTCTAGCGGACCTGATCCGACAGTGCGGATGAGGTCAGCCAGACCTCGCTGAATACGGAGAGCAATACGCTCGCCGTATTCAGCATTGCACCAGTAGCTCACAAGAGCTGCTGGTGCAACGCCGCCCCCTGCAGACTTGCGGCCAATGGGCCACCAGCAGGGGGGTGTCAATCAACCCAATCATACTCGATCGGGTTGATTTCCGGCGATGTCTGTCCGCCTGCTCAGAGCAGGCAGACAGGTTATGGAGCAGCGGTCTTTGTGACCGCTGCTTCATAACTGCTGTTTCTGGCGAGTCTGCTGGTTCACCAGAAACACGAGGCATCAAGCTCCATGCGGAGCTTGATAGATAGTCCCCTATGTCTCTATGGCACACAAGGTATATTTTTATATATACTACTTTTTTTCTTACTAATTGGCAGAGATGATAAAATTTACATTTCATATTTTATGTGTTTATAGCAGACTCAGGGTGAATTTAAATATTTCTGTGTTTGTTATGTGTAATACATAAGGTCAAATCTATGGTTTTAATTTTTTGTAATTGGAATCATGGAGTGTAAAAAACTTGATAGTGCTGAGTAATAGGTTTTTAGATCAATGAATTGTGTTTTAATGGTCAAAGAGATAAATAAATAATTTGTGTGTTGTGGGCATTTAAGGTGATATTTCGGTTCATTTTTACGAGTGTTAGCCTAATTTGCATAAAACTACTCTTTATTGACACTTTCCATGGATAAAATACTGGCGTAAGTTACTTGCGACGACTAAAATGTGTATTTGCGCACATTTCAGAAGATCGCCAGTTTGTCCTACTTACGCCAGTTTAGCATCTAACGGCGCAGTATATGTAATACCCGATGTGCGAGGTGGAATTACAGGCGAATCGGGTTCCCACGCTTGCGCCGAAACCTGCGCCGTATATGTGATCGCGCCAATGATGTTTTATAAAGGTGTGATGAAATCAGTGGAGCTCTGTGCATTTGGGGGTAGAGTACATACTGTGATGCAATCTATGGAGATCCGTTTATTGGGGGGTAGGGTACATACTGAAATGCAATATCTGTAGCTCTGTGCATTGGGGGTATGGAACATACTGTGATGCAATCTATGAAGCTCTGTGCATTTTTAGGTAGGGTACATAATGTAATGCAATCAATTGAGCTCTGTGGATTGATAAATCAATAAATTGGTAAATGGTGTGATGAGGAATCATCTTAAAAAAATGAAATCCAAAAAAGCAATATTTACATAAACAGATTAACACAGGAAGTGAAAAGCACAGGTTTAAATATTTTTTTAATATAAATAATATGTGACAATCAGTAGTAAATTATTCTAAAAAAATAAATAATTTCTACTAGGCGTGTTCTCCTTCTTTTTGCAGTAAAAAACCCCACACTATTTATAAATTGTATTAAAGTTTAATAATGTTATAGAAATGTTTTAATTTTCTGCACTAGGTCAATATATGCCCTTTATAAAGTTTATTTGTGATGTTTATTTCATTTGATATTACGATAAAAAAGGGAAGTTTTTATTTTGTTTTACATAATGTTTTATTAAAACAGTAGTCAAATGAGCTAGCGGTATTGTTTTTTAAATGTTATATAATATTGTCATCAATATAAAACAAAAAACAACATAATAACTTAAAATAATAAATAGCTATTGGCTAGATTACGAGTTTTGCGGTTAGAGCTGCTCGGTAATAACTTGCAAGTTATTGCACCGCTAACTTCCCTACAGCGCTGGTATTACGATTTCCCCATAAACATCAATGGGGAGAGCCAGCTGAAAAAACCTGGAAAAAAGCAGCGTAAAGCTCTGTAACGTAGCCCCATTGATTCCTATGTTGAAACTAAATTTATGTTTACACCTAACACCCTAACATGAACCCCGAGTCTAAACACCCCTAATCTTACACTTATTAACCCCTAATCTGCCGCCCCCGACATCGCCAACACTTACATTGTACCTATTAACCCCTAATCTGCCGCTCCGGACTTCGCCGCCACTATAATAAATATATTAACCTCTAAACCGCCGCACTCCCGCATCACAAACACTAGTTAAATATTATTAACCCCTAATCTGCCGCCCCCAACATCGCTGCCACCTACCTACATTTATTAACCCCTAATCTGCCGCCCCCAACGTCGCAGCTACTATACTAAACTTATTAACCACTAAACCTAAGTCTAAGCCTAACACCCCCTAACTTAAATATAATTAAAATAAATATAAATAAAACCTACTATCATTACCTAAATAATTCCTATTTAAAACTAAATACTTACCTATAAAATAAACCCTAAGCTAGCTACAATATAACTAATAGTTACATTGTAGCTAGCTTAGGGTTTATTTTTATTTCACAGGCAAGTTTGTATTTATTTTAACTAGGTAGAATAGTTACTAAATAGTTATTAACTATTTACTAACTACCTAGCTAAAATAAATACAAATTTACCTGTAAAATAAAATCTAACCTGTCTTACACCAACACCTAACCTTACACTACAATTAAATAAATTACATAAATTAAATACAATTAACTAAATTACAAAAACAAACAAACATTAAATTACACAAAATTATCAGATATTTAAACTAATTACACCTAATCTAATAGCCCTATCAAAATAAAAAAGCCCCCCCAAAATAAAAAAAAACCTAGCCTAAACTAAACTACCAATAGCCCTTAAAAGGGCCTTTTGCGGGGCATTGCCCCAAAGAAATCAGCTCTTTTACCTGTAAAAAAAATACAAACAACCCCCCAACAGTAAAACCCACCATCCACACAACCAACCCCCCAAATAAAATCCTAACTAAAAAAACCTAAGCTCCCCATTGCCCTGAAAAGGGCATTTAGCTCTTTTTCAAGTGCTCAAACCCTAATCTAAAAATAAAACCCACCCAATAAACCCTTAATATAACCTAACACTAACCCCCGAAGATCCACTTACAGTTTTGAAGACCGGACATCCATCCTCAACGAAGCCGGGAGAAGTCTTTATCCAAGCGGCAAGAAGTCCTCAATGAAGCCGGGAGAAATCTTCATCCAAGCCGGCAGAAGTGGTCCTCCAGACGGGCAGAAGTCTTCATCCAGACGGCATCTTCTATCTTCATCCATCTGGCGCGAAGCGGCTCCATCTTCAAGACATCCGGCGCGGAGCATCCTCTTCTTAAGACGACTCTTCCAGAATGAAAGTTCCTTTAAGTGACGTCATCCAAGATGGCGTCCCTTGAATTCCGATTGGCTGATAGAATTCTATCAGCCAATCGGAATTAAAGGTGAAAAAATCGGCTGTTCCAATTCGGAGCTTGATAAATGGGACTCTAAATATTTAGATTAATAGAGCGAATTTGAGAATATCATGAATTAAAGTCACATAATTTTTGGAGTTCATAAAAGAACGATCATTCAAGGTTGGCATAGTTTACCATCTCATTAAGGTAAGGTTTATTTTTATAGATTTTTTCTTTCTGTCTCAGATTTTACAGCTTTCCATAGTAGTTCTGCTGTTCCAGTCAGTAAACTTATATTTGTCTGCACCTCCATGCTTCCTCCTCAGTCTTTACCTTGCTTTGCTCCTGTTGGCTGCCCTAAATCTATTTAACCAGCCCTAAATCAATTTATCCAGCTAACCTCACACCAGAATCACATTGAAAAGCATCAGCTTGATTGATTAGATGATCTATAGCTGATCTTGTTCTCCCCAAATGTCAGGATTCCCCCTTACAGGTCAGACACACCTCAGTATACTGCACAGTGCACACATACTTTGTATTTTTAATATTGACCCCAGTACAGATTACTAGAGCCTTTTCCACTTTCATTGGAAATAAAAAAAAACACCCCATCTAAATGAATTCTGTGAGAAGCCATTTAGTTGTCGTTTATTTAATGTGTGCTGTTTGTTATGCCAAGTGTGGTTATATTATTATGTATGCTGTAAAGTATGTGTGTGTAAGAGGGAATGTGTGTGTATGTAGTATTTGTATATATACATGTATAGGATTATATAGAGTTTGTACATAAATTTGTGTGCGCTCTGTAGTGTATTTATGTGTATATGTGTATGCTCTGGAGAGTGTGTGTTTGTGTGTACATGTGTATGCTCTGGAAAGTGTGTGTTTGTGCGTACATGTGTATGCTCTGGAAAGTGTGTGTTTGTGCGTACATGTGTATGCTCTGGAGAGTGTGTTTTTGTGTGTACATGTGTATGTGTATGCTTGGGAGACTGTGTGTTTGTGTGTACATGTGTATGTGTATGCTCTGGAGAGTGTGTGTTTGTGTTTACTTGTGTATGTATATGCTCTGGAGAGTGTGTGTTTGTGTGCACTTGTGTATGTGTATGCTCTGGATAGTGTGTGTTTGTGTGTACATGTATATGTGCATGCTCTGGAGACTGTGTGTTTGTGTGTACATGTGTATGTGTATGCTCTGGAGAGTGTGTGTTTGTGTTTACTTGTGTATGTATATGCTCTGGAGAGTGTGTGTTTGTGTGCACATGTATATGTGTATGCTCTGGATAGTGTGTGTTTGTGTGTACATGTATATGTGTATGCTCTGGAGAGTATGTGTTTGTGTGTATATGTATATGTGTATGCTCTGGAGAGTGTGTGTTTGTGTGTACATGTATATGTGAATGCTCTGGAGAGTGTGTGTTTGTGTGTACATGTATATGTGAATGCTCTGGAGAGTGTGTGTGTATATGGGTTAGGGGAGTTTGTTATGTTAGGCATTCCCTTGGTATTCATGAAAGTTGTAATTTTGCTGTACAGTGGCTGTCTAAACAATAAATATGGAGTGAATATTCAAAACTGTTGAAATGTTTTTAGGGGGGCCCAAAATCAATTATTGCACCGGGGCCCTGTAGACATTAGGTCAGCCACTGATTTTTACTATGCGATACCGTGCATTGCAATAAATATTTATGTACTTAAAAAATATATATAAATAAATTAAAAACCAACATTTAATTAATTAATTAATTAATTAGTAAATATATTAAATGAATCAACAGTGGAGGAATTTATATATGTATTTACTTATTAGTACTGCTTAGGTCCAGTTTCACATATTGCAATTTATTTCATTTTCTTTTTTAAATGATTAGCCCAGCAGTAGATTATCCACTGCTGGGCTAATCATTTTAAAAAAATAATTACAAAAAAAATTGATTTAGTTGTTTTTTGGGATGTTGGGGTGGAGAGCGAAATTGCATGGGGTGGGGGCCCAAGAAAATGTTTGCCCAGGGTCCTGTCAATATTAAAGACGGCCCTGTATTTAATACACTACAAGAGTCAGGCTGTTTTCCATAAACTATGCTCTCTGCCCACATAACAGTTATCCTGAAAGCAAGCAAGACTCTGGATAAGCCTGAAAACTTTAGACCCATTTCATTATTAAACACAGATATCATTTTTTTGCAAAGATATTAGCTAGGTGTTTTAACAAATATCTACCACATTTTATATTCCCTGATTGCTGGGTTTCATTCCCAGAAGGGAAGCACAGGATAACACTGTTAAAGTATTTTTGATAAACTATCCCGTCTTAACAAAATTCCTATGCTTCTAGTGTCCACAGAATGCTTCTAGTGTCCACAGACGCAGATAAGACGTTTGGCAGGGTAAGCTTGAATAAGTCACTTTGTCATGCCTGTAATTTGGCCAAAATTTAATAAATAATGTATTTTCACATTGCGCCTGACCCTCCGTTCAGGTCAAAGTCAATTAACTCCTTTTAAATCCTTTACATTACAGAATGGCACACCCCAGGGTTACCCTCTGTCTCCTCGCCTATTTGCTCTGTCAATTAAGGTATTAGCCCAGAAAATTAGAGACAATAGTGCAATGGGTGGTGTTAGAATTGAGGAATCTGTACACAAATTAGCTATGTACGCAGACAACGTACTTTTGACTTGGGATTGCCAAATCTTGATATGTACCACAAGGCCATTACTTTTCAACAGCAAGAATGGTGTATGAATTCTAAAGTTAAATTGTGGGTACAGATTGGAGGTAATATTCTCAAAACAAAGAATGTGGTAACACTGTGTTGGATTTCTCCAAAAACTCATTCCAAGCTAGTGAGAGAATATTCCATTATGCTTGAATTCTTCACACAATAGGATAAGATACTGCAACGGCATTCTCAAGTTTGTTTTCGGTATTTTTGCCTTTAACACCCTTTGTTAATAATCTAGACCCTCCACTATATAGCAGAGATAAATATAGGTGGCTTTTCATAAAATTCTGTCAGGCTCAAAACTAAAATCATGTGATGAACTCCAAGATTTAGACACCAATCTTGCATGGTAGCCTTATGCCCAAATACAACACTAATTTGATTTGCATAAGAAAAAACAATATATTATTAGGCCTATGAGCAACTATGCCTTATTCTGCCTCTACACAGGCATCTTATCTCTGTGACCTACCGACTCCTATTAACATCAGGGGAGGGATCTTTACCATCTTATATTAAAAAAAAAAGTGTGAGATTGATCTTGGTGATCTGCTAACCAAAAAGCAGAAGATTTTTGTGATCTGTGCAAAAACATTGGTTTTGGGCCAATTCTATCTGAATCATGAAAGAAAAATTTTAAAGGGCCATGAAAAACAAAATTTTCTTTCATGTTTCAGATAGAGCATGCAGTTTTAAATAACTTTTCAACTTATTTTCTATCTAATTTGCTTCATTCTCCTTGTATCCTTTGTTGAAAATATACCTAGGTAGGCTCCTTACTGCACCTTCAACAAATAATACCAAGAGAATAGAGAAAATTAGTTAATACAAGTAAATTGCAAAATTGTTTAAAATTATATGTTCTATCTGAATCATGAAAGAAAAAATGCCATATCTCTTTAAAAAGCAGGGACAGTAAGCCAAAAGAATGTGACGGTCCCAGGAAAAACAGGACAGTTGGCAACTATGACATGATAAATGTTGTGCCCTATGGATATATGAATAAAGTGGCCAGTGATAGTCTTATTCAACCCAAGTTGATCTTGGTGTGTAGCTTTAAAAGGGGGAAGGGGGCATTTTTTGGTGGTGAAACTGGCAGCATAGACAATTTCACCTGGCAATGACCTCTGTAAAACTTTCACCCCTTATGTAAACAAGAAGGGGAAAAGGGGAACTATACTTGCTATCTTACAGGGACAGTCAACACCAGACTTTTTGTTTTTTTAAAAGATAGATAATCCCTTAATTACCAATTCCCCAGTTTTGCATAACCAACACAGTTATAATTATACACGTTTTACCTCTGTAATTACCGTGTATCTAATCCTCAGCAGACTGCCCCCTTATTTCAGTTCTTTTGACAGACTTGCATTTTAGCCAATCAGAGCTGACTCCATGGTAAATTCATGTGCGTGAGCTCAATGTTATCTATATGAAACACATGAACTAATGCCCTCTAGTGGTGAAAAACTATTGAAATGCATTTAGATTAGAGGCGGCCTTCAAGGTCTAAGAAATTAGCATATGAACTTCCTAGGTTTAGCTTTCAACTAAGAATACCAAGAGAACAAAGCAAAATTGGTGATAAAAGTAAATTGGAAAGTTGTTTAAAGTTACATGCCCTATTTGAATCATGAAAGGTTTTTTTTGGACTTGACTGTCCCTTTAAGTCAAGAGCTATCCACATGTGGCTTGATTTCTTGACCAGTTTGCAAAAAGCATGAATGCCCTTTTTAAAGGGGCATACAAGTGGAAAAAGTAAATGAGCTAATTTATTAGAACATTTTATTATTGCACTTTTGCTTGCATATACAGTATATATACTGTATATCCCCTTGCACCAGAGGTATATATAAGGTCGACCTTTAATCAATTGTATTAAATGTATTTTTTATAATTATTTTTTATGTATCATTTTTTATAAATGTTTTTTAAATTTTGATTTATATGAATTGCACTTTATCAAATACCAAATTTATTCACAGTTCTTTTTGATCGAATTTACATATTTCATGTATTTGTAGCTTATCCCAGTGCATTTATCTAGGACATTTAGATTAGGCATTTGTGGTTAATTTTCTGCGCTTGCTATAGTCTATCATTGTCCGGTATTTTGTGAATTTTTTACTTCTGTCCAATACGGCCGCACTTTAGCTCTTTTTGAGCGCTCCATTTTAATATTTTATTATACGCACGTTTTTATAGAATTAGAGAGACTTCTATTTATTTTGGAGTTTGTGTAGTAGTTTTATTTTGGCGCAGTCTCACACAATTTTTGTTTCCCTGATCTTTTAGACTTCCACCTTATCATAACTTTTATTCGATCAGTGGACCAGCCTAAGGCTGCCACTGTTATAGCTGCCCCTACACGAAAAGAATGGGGTGCAATAGTGTTAGGGTTTAAACCAGCCTTCTCCACTGACCAGCCCAGGAACCTGCGGAATTAGAATCTCGTAAGAGGGTTACCATCACGGTCAACAAGGAAGTTGTGATGCCCTCAGTAAAGTATAAGGACAACTAAACAATCCCTTTTGGGTGGGAAGCGACAACCACGCACCCCTACACTCCTGGTCCATTTTGGAGTGATGAATGAACAACAATACACCTTCCACCGCAAATGTAACGTGTTCGTACAGGATACTGGCTACCTTGGCAGTTTTTGATTGTGGTACGAGTCCGCCCACTCTGAAAGGCCAGAGCAAAAGCCGCGGACAACAGGCAAACTTTGAAATCCGAGGAGCAGACTTCAGGCAGAACCCTTATTAGTGCTACTAACCTATTTTATTTATTATTATTGGTTCACGTACATCTGGCACTTCACAGAAGAAAACACATTCCTCCCAGTACCTTACATATGATTTCCAGGTGGGAGATGCCAGGGATGCCTTCAGCAGCGGTATCAGTGACTGCCATCCAGCCCCACCTGCCAAAGAAAAGGAGGACATGGAACATCGTGAGTCGCAGTGCTTGGTGCAGCTGCCTAGAATGTATCCCATTGGAAGCGTAAGAGTGCATCTGCTATTATATTATTAACTCCAAGAACATGCCTGGCCTGAAACTCGATATTCAGCCAAAGGCATCTCAAGACCAGAAGCCTTAAATACCTTACCACCACTGTGGATGATGAAGATAACCTATTGATGGTGAAGACAACGCTCATGTTGTCTGTCCAGAAGACCACTGATCTGTTCTGCAGCCTGTCACCCCATATCTCTAAAGCAACCAGTATGGGGAAAAGCTCCAGGAGCCAAAGCTTCCTAGTGAGCTCTCTCTCCTTCCATGCTTCGGGCCAAGGTTCTGCGCTCCAATTCCCATCCACCCCGTACCCGAAAGAACCCACCGCATCTGTGAATAAGTGGATAGACTGATTAGAGGTGGGTTCTTTGCGCCAAAAGTAAACGCGGTTAAAACTCTTAAGTAAACATTCCCAAAGCTGGAGGTCTTCCCTCATCTTGGAATTGACTGAAATCCTAGCCTTCGGGGAGAATACCCATGGTAACAAACGTTTCATCCTATTGAGGAAAATTCTCCCCATTGGGATAACTGGCCCTGCAAAGTTCAGCAAGCGTAGTAGGGATTGCAACTCCTTGAGAGAGCAGGAACCAGAGGAAGCAATTCTCCTAACCTCCGCAAGTATCTTCTGAACTTTATGCTCTGGAAGTCTACATTCCTCAGCAACAGAGTCAATTTCAATCCCAAGGAACGTAAGGCAGGTGCATGACCCCTCAGTTTTGTCTTTGCCAGTGGCACCCCAAATTTAGACATCAAGAGCCTCATGTAGTGCAACAGCAGTTCACATTCCCTGGAACCCGGTCTTCCTACTAGTAAGAAATCACCAAGGTAATGGGCAATCCGGTCCTTACACTCCACTTCGGCCACGGCCCAATGCAGGAATGTGCTGAAACCCTTACAGTAAGTGCAAGAGATCGAATAACCCATCGGGAGACAATGATCTACATAGTAGGAACCGTTTAAAAAAAATATGAGGTAAAAAGAAGTTGGGTGAATCGGCAATAGTCGGAGTGCGGATTCCACGTCCAGTTTCACTAGCAGTGCACACCGTCCTGCCCTCGGAACTACCATGAGTGCTTCATCAAAGGACTGATAGTGTACTGTGTTCAGCTCAGCAGGAATGGCATCCTTAACCCACTTAGCCTTGGGGAAGGAGAGGTGTTGGTTCATCCGAAATTTCTTCGGATCCTTCTTAGACATAACCCCCAGTGGGGAGATAACCAACCCCAGATGTGGCTTCTCACTAAAGGGCCCGGCCATGCAACCTAGCAAAATCTCCTTACCTAACTTTTCCCTCACGGCATCAGGGAACTGGAGCCTGTAACTTTACCTGTGACTGGAATGACAAAACCCCTTTGAAGGCCTTCCAGCAGCAAGGCAGCCAGAAAGGAACAAGATGCTCCCAAGGCGCATTGCCTGTCCTGGAATTTTCAGCTGCTCACCTCCGAAAACCTGGGTGATGAACGTACTTGTGTAATTCCATTGGGGACCTCAGAGGCTGCAGGTGCCAGTTCTGCACCTAATCGGGCCCAAACCTCCATTTCCATGCACCCAAAGTCCAACAATGGGCTACTTACCATCTTCTTTCGAAAGGCCATATTATATTCGCGCCACGCTCCCTCGCGATAATTCTCCTCAATGTTTTTTATATTTTCAATATATTTGAGGATCGCTAAAGCCTGGTCAGGTCTCCTTTGCAGATAGCAAGACTAGAATAACCGAACGCATTTCCTCCACTCACAGAACGAATACGGGCACTGGAATTCCTTGGGCCCTGTCCCATCTAAAGCCATCTCCTTTTGCCGATAGGCTTCTACCGAGAGCTCAAATATATTTGCATATTTGCCCTTTTGAATCCGTCTCACAGTCTTGGATTTCAAATGTTTGTGCAGATCATAAGTGGACCATGAATGAGTATCTCCGTGCAGAGCTACCCTGCGATTGGCAGACACACAGGTGTCAGTAAGGCTGGCCTGGGGTTGAGGTACCCTCGTTAACAAGGCTGAGTTAACAGGCTCAATTGAGCATTGCGACCCTGTACCCGATGCTCCCTTATCTTTCACTAGCCATATAAGCATGCAGTACATTTGTTTCTGCCCTTTAGCCACTAAACCCAGAGATTTTTCATTTTCGGACACCTAGTCATCAGATGATGTAGTGAAACCCCTAAACCCTACTGAAACTGAGGACTCACCGGCCTGTGTCGCAGTTCTAGGTGGCAATTATGGGCCAGCAGATGTCGAGGGACGCTCATCTTCCAACATCATGGAGTAAGCTCTGCTTTCAGGCCCCATCTTCTGTCCACTTCCCGAATCCCCAGCAGTCACCATATTTTCATCCTATAAAACAGAATGCAAGAGGGGAGTACCATGTGGGAGAAATTTGGTTCCACCCCTCCCTCTGTTAATGCATTGCTCACCCCCCCTCTCTTGCACTCTAGCCATGCAAGGGCACTTATGCTGCTCCACCATTGAATTCACACCATGCTCATCCTCCGAGAAATCCTGTATCTGGTCACTGAAATGCACAGTTTTAGGTGCCTGGGGAGGCTTCCTCTAACTCATAGTAGGCATCAACTCCATGTCTAGACTGTGAAACTGAGGAGGGTGACCTTGTTTGATAGCAGATCTAGTTAATAATGGCCTGCGCTAGTCTGCCCTTCGCTATCTTGATTGACCCTCAAAATTCCCCCAGATGGACCTTCCCCAGCCTCCCTATCCAAATCATGAACACCAGAACCAATCATTGTGTGCCCAAACTCCAACTCATCAATACTCACATTTGCCTTAGGCCTATGAGTTGCATCTGAACCTTTATGGTGACCTGTGAAACCAGAATCTGGGGAATTTGAAGGGGGACATGGTTGGAGGGATCCGCGACCACCGATGCATGAGAGGCCCTGGTGGAAGGACCCGCACAGGCCTCAAGGCCTAGGGATACCACAGCACCATCAGTTGGGCCCTCTGACACTCCAACCCCCCAACTACCCTCCGGATCCACGGCCTCCAACAAGACCTGATCCAAAATCAATAGAAAGTGGGGAACTGCCTCCCCCACCAGAACCACCAGAACCACCCAGGGAAGGGGCAAGGGATAGGTTAATTTATGGGGTATGACCCACCACAACAGACGAAGGTGGAATCCATTCCTCAGCTTCACTCTCATCTACAAACTCTCTTTCTGCAGATTTCTCCAGAGACTCCATGAACCATCTTTGTGGTAAAGAGACTCTTGAAACGCTTCATGTAAAAAAAAAAAAGCAGAAAGAGGAATTGGACTGTACCGGTCTTAAAAAGGTAAGCCCTAACCTCTACTCTCCAAATTGCAACAATCATTTTACACACACAGGCACACTCCTCTGTCCTGACCTTATCCCTTTTGTGCATTCAAGGCAATTTGCCTTACATTTCCTTTACCAAATTGTACAAGCACCTTACACTCTCTGAACAAGTGTTGTGTTTAAAATGCTGGTGCATGGTGCATACCTGAATACACTTTTGAAACAGTTATAGCTTTCATTATAAGCATTTTTGCAAATACATGTTTATTACAAAAATACTAAAATTTTGGTTGAAATTTCCCTTTAAAGCGACATTAAACTGCTGTACACAACTACAAAAGAAAAGTATTTATGTCCTATGTTATTGCATTTTATCCTGTTTCTACAGCTCTTTACAAATCCGTTCTCCTGTTTTAATAGCTTAGTGCCAGATACTGAAGCTCCGCCTCTTTGTACAGGGGACTGCCATCTTGGAGCTAAGGCGTTCTCACAGCCTGTGAGAGAAGCTGTGCACTCTCACGGATCAGTAATATTGTTCAATTTTTTTACAGCTGTTTAATGTGCTTTAGGTTAGTGTGCATAATGCAAAGCAGGAGCAGTATATTTTTGCATTTTTTACACAGTTTTACAGTTACACAAAATATTTTTAAACAAGCACTCAATAACAATCATATAGAGCCATGCAGCTGCAGACAAAAATGCTCAGTTCCTGCTTTGTATCATGCACCGTAACCTGAAGCACATTATACAGCTGAAAAAAAAGTAGACAATATTACTGATCTGTGAGTGTGCACAGCTTATGTCACAGGATGTGACTGTGAGAATACTTGAGCTCCAAGATGGCTGCCCCCTGTACAAAGAGGCGGAGCTTCTGTATCTCACACTTTTAAACTATTAAAGCAGGATAAATTTGAAAAGAGCTGCAGGAACAGGAGGAAATGCAATAACATAGTGAGTAGTAACCATTGTCGGGTAGTTGTGCCCAGCATCCCTTTAACCCATTTGCAGTCATTAAATATATCTGAAATCATGTAAAATAATATTTAGTAATATTGTTATAATGTATATTTACTGTAAATATTTCCCATTCCAATGTTCTTCACATAAGGGAACACATTGTATGTATTTATAAATAGATATTTCTTTATATATCTGTACATATATCTACCTATATTTACTCATCTATATATATAGGTATGGATATATATTGTACCAAAATACCATTAAATATTCACCAACTGTTTTCATAAGGCATTTCATGATTATTATTTTTTTATCTGGATAAGTTGTTAAAAGGGACATTTTATATGGAACAGGATTTCAACATGTTTGAAATAGTTGTCACCTGAAAAAAAAAAAAATGAAATATAGCCCCTTTAAATTGAAATTGAACTTAAAACTGTGGTATTGGTGGAGGGGCGGAGCCTAGCCACGATCCATGATGGGTGCTTTGTAAAAGAGCTCCGGAGTCCCCACAAGTAAACAGCAGCAAATTAGTGCATTCCCAGCAGTAATATGTACCCATAACGGTGGCCAGAATACCCACACACACCAGAGCCTCAGTACCCTGACCGAATAGCATAATGCTACACCGGACCTGATTACATCCAGCAGCCCGGGAAAACGGCATCCGCAGAAAAGCGCTTATAGCAGCGCCGGACAGAGGACTCGGCACCAGACTCACCTTCTCTGGGCGATTATCCCACCGCGACGGACCACCCTCCTACACTGACTTAGTGAGGGGTCTGGGCACCAACCGCTCCAAGGGAGGCTGCGACGGTGACGGCTCTAGACGGCGAAAATAGTAGGCCGCATTCACGCAGCTGCATAAAAAACAAGCAGCGCTGTCTGAGCCCCCATGCAGTCCTTTACTAAGCTCAGAGAGGAACAACCTGAGCGGTAAGAACACATTCCCAAAATTAAAGGTGGGCACACCAGCTAAAGGAATACTAGATAGTTTTAAAAGACTCCTCCATCAGATATAAGGGACTGTGACACGTGGGCCCTCTGTTGGTCTCAGCTTTACAGGATTACCACACAGCCATATAGCGGAAACCTTAATTAACCCCTTGGAGGTAAAAGATAGACTCCCACAAGGAATCGCAGGAAATAAATCTGCACAGGCTCAATAAAAGGGAATGGCAAGCAAACGGAAGGGTGCTCAATCATCAAATATGGACAGCTATCTGATCCCCACAGAGGCCCCTGCATCCACTAACAAATCTATGGCTGGTGAAGATGCACTTGTTGCACCTTTGCAGGCTTCAGGCCCTGACCAGGGTGCTCATTCTTTTGGCTGCCTTACCAAGGAAGACATTAGACATCTCTCCTCAAAAGAGGATATCAAGGAGGCTATGCAGGACTTTCGGGCAATGTTTGGGGAGCTGAAAAGAGATGTGGCTCAGGTTGATCAACGAGTTACATTGGTAGAGGAGAGACAAGAGGCCATGAACTCAGACCTACAACACCAGTCCAGTCAGATGCAGGCCCAGGAAGGGGCAGTACAAACTCTGATGGACCGCATAGAGGACCTCGAAAACAGGAGCAGGAGGAACAACCTCCGTCTCCGTGGCATTCCTGAGGTAATAGATCCACCTGCTCTCTCGCAATATCTGCAAGATTATATAAGACATTTAAAGCAGGATGACAATGCACCTGACATTCAAATTGAAAGAGCGCATAGGGCACTACGCCCGAAGCCGCCTAGCAGAGCACCCCCAAGGGACATAATTGTTAAATTTCTATCATTCCGTGACAAGGAGGAAGTCCTGAGGCAAGCAAGAGACAGACACCAGCTAGAGTTCAGAGGAGCGGAGGTGCAGGTCTACTCAGACCTTTGTCCAGTCACCCTGCAGAAGAGGAGGGATATGAGGTTTGCAACAACAGTGCTTAAGGAGATGAGGATCCCTTACAGGTAGGGCTTCCCCACCAGCATAATCGCCACAAGAAACAACAGATCCCACGTCTTAAGAACAGTCGACGACCTACCAAGCTTCAATCAAGCCTTAGGCCTTGACATTAGGCCGCCGCGGCCCTTAGAGGCTGTCCCACAGCGACCCCCAGACAGAGGTCAGGAAGAAAACCAGTGGAATCATAACTGACGGTCAGGGGCTTGATATAGGCTCTTTGGTGGGCCTCTTGACTGTTTACTCCACAGACCGAAGGCAACTTTATTACCAGACACTATGGATTGCATTCGCCCTGGTCTTTAAGGTCGTATAATATATTACACATGTATGATTATCTTGGGTTCCACTGTTGAAATGGTTTACTTAGCATAATTTACACACTGCTCTGTTTTTTTCTTATCTAGCACCTGATATGCTTGGCGTAGGGGCTTGTAGACCAATAAAGATGTAGACCCCTAACAGGGATAGTATTCCATGCTTAGGCACACAATAGCAAGAAATAGGGGGCGCAGCACACGCAAGACTTAGCCAGAGGAGCTTAAACACCAGCCCCTCAAAGAGAGTCAAGAGGAAGTATTAGAGTGCAAGCGATAACTGAGAAGTGGGAAGGAAAAGCGCGCAGCACCTAACGCAGGCTCCTGGCTGGCCTGAGAACCCAATAGGCCTATACCCTAGTTTAGACAGTCTCACTGAGAGCCATAGCAGCACGTATGCAGACACCTGGGGGCAGGTGACAAAGTGTACACCCTAGCAAGGTCTAATAGAGTTCTTAAGAAACACCGGTCACTACCATATTATATTGTACTAAGGAATGTATTGATTTACAGTTGAATGTTTTAAATGTTTATATGCTTAATGTTTACATGGGGACGACTACCCCCCAATTTTGTTACACTTGAATTTTGGAGACCCTCTCCCGAGAGTGTGATCCAAGTTTTGTTAATTGCTGTATATTTAATATTCTTTGTTATCTTATATTATTTTTCTTTTTTGGAACTTTAGCACTTTTTATACGAAGTAACCTCCCCAATAGCTACAACCTTAAGTAGTTTACTAAAGAAGGTTGTTACTTTCTCATTATCTCATACTCTTTTCTACCCTTCCTTCGTACTCTAATCTTCCCTCCCCTCTACTCCTTACCCTCCTACATATCCTCCCCTACTCCTATTCTCCCATCCCCTCCTAATCCCCGCTCCCTCTCCTAGCCCCTCCCCTTCCCCTTCTCTTTGCCCCATACCACTACCCTACACTTGACCCCTTCTCCCTCCCTAGCCCCTTCCTCCTCCCTCTCCTAGTCTCCACCTTCTCTCCCCCTCCTAGCCCCTCAACCCCATTCTTTCACACACACACCCCTCCCTCCACCCCCCCTAGCCCCTTCTTCCCAGTCCCCCCTTCTTCTTTTCTCTCTTTTTTTTTTTCTCTCTCTCTCCCTCTTCCCCCGGCTCCCCCACTCTCCACTGCCACACTCGTACTGCCACATAAACCCTCCTTAAATACAGCATCATGGAGCGGAGGCGAAATCATGCCGAGCCCCCCCCCCATTTGAAATAATATCAATCAATGCTAAAGGCCTCAACAGCCCCAGCAAAAGAGCTATAGCTCTCAGGGATGTATATAGGATGGGAGGGGATATAGTATTTTGGCAGGAGACCCATTTTTCTACTGGCTACGAGCCACAATGGTCTAACCAGCGTTACCCAACTGCATATTTTGCCTCGGGCCCTGCAAAAAAAAATGGGGTCGGGATCATGTTTGGTGCTAAAATGCCCTTCAAGCTACAACAGCAGTATACAGACCCGGAGGGCAGATTCATTCTGCTTGCGGGCTCACTATTTGGCAGACCTATTACCCTAGCCAACGTTTATTGCCCTAACCGATCTCAGCACCTTTTTCTCTCGGAGTTCATACGTAAGATCACAGAGATAAAGATTGGGGTACTTTATGTAGGGGGTGATTTTAATGCACCCATGGACCCCGCACTCGACACATCCGATGGCCTATCCAGCACTCCCCATAAAACTCTGAAGCGAATAACGGCCACATTGGCCGAGATAGCAATTTATGATATCTGGTGCATACATCACCCACACCACAGAAATGACACGTTCTACTCGCACCCTCATAGAAAATATTCAAGAATTGATTACATATACACTGACACCGTAGGCCTAACATACACTAAAAGCAGCAACATACACACAATCACATGGTCTGATCATGCCCCAATCAGCTGCAGAGTAACTTGGCCGGGAACTCCACTCACGCCCTACACGTGGAAACTCAACGACACTTTGTTGGGTGACCCACTATTTTCCACTGAAATCAAAAAAGCGTTGGTCGAATTCTTTCGCCTGAACGCTGACGATAGTATAGAGAACTCCACCATATGGGAAGCACACAAGTGCACCGTAAGAGGACTCTTAATTAGCCGAAAGGCGAACCTGAACAGGCTGAGGAGAGAGCGCTGTCAGTCCCTTCTGGGTCATGTTGAAAAAGCAGAACAACAGCACAAGAACAGCCCCCTTGATGGGGACAAACTTAGGCTTCTGACTTCTGCCAGAGCAGACTTATTGCGTTTCTTACAAGAAGATCACCAAAAAAAGGCTCTCATATTGAGGCAAACATACTTTGAGCATGGAGACAGGGCGGGAAAACTATTAGCAAGGGCTCTTGCTAGGAAAAAAGTAAAGGCGTATATCCACCACATGAAGGGGAGGGACGGGGCGGTTATGGCAGATGGAGCTTCGATTGCGAAAATCTTTAAAGAATATTACGAATCATTGTATGATTTGCAGAGATCCTCTGGGGACGGGGCAAGCAACTCACCACCGCTACAGACAGCGGAGGAGGTCCAGAAATATCTGGACAGTGTACACCTCCCACAGATCACAGCAGAGGAGGAAGAGGCACTAGACTCTCCCATCACCATAGATGAAGTTAAGAAGGCCATAAAGGACCTACCCTCAGGGAAAAGCCCAGGGTCAGACGGCTTCGGTCTTAAATACTATAAGACGTTCACTGATGTCTTAGTGCCAGAACTAGCGACGCTCTTTAACTTGCTGGCCCACAACCCCACACTGCCAAGCTCCATGTTGGAAACTTTTATAGCGGTAATCCCGAAACCCGGGAAATCTCAAGACAGGCCTGAGAATTACAGGCCTATCTCGCTCTTAAACTCAGATGTTAAAATCCTGGCGAGAATTCTGGCGAGCCGGCTGAATAGGCTCTTACCGAGTATCATATCAACTGACCAAGTGGGCTTCATTCCAGCCCGAGAAGCCAGGGATAATACCCTGAAAGTGCTACAGATGATTACACACGCGCATGTCACAGGAGCCCCGCTGTCCTTGGTAACAACGGACGCCGAGAAGGCGTTTGACCGCTAGAGAAATTCGGCTTCGGAACGGGCTTTATAAATCGGACGATGTCCCTGTATTCCACACCGAATGCCAGAGTCAGAGCCAACGGGATGTTATCTGACACCTTTCAGATCAAAAATGGAACCAGACAGGGCTGTCCCCTCTTGCCTCTCCTTTTCGCCTTAACCATCAAGGTCCTGGCAGCCAAAATTAGACACAACCCTAAGATAAAGGGTTTCTAATAGGAAACACGGAGCACAAACTATCCATGTACGTGGATGATGTGCTGTTAACAATCTCAGACTCAGCGAACTCCTTAGCTGAAGCAATGTTGGAACTCACAAAGTTTGGTGCGGTTTCGAACTTCTTGCTTAACCCACAGAAGTCAGAGATTTTGAATATCACTGAATCACCGACCCTATTCGACACTCTCAAAAACACATGCCCTATCAAAGTAGCCACCCATCAAATCAAGTATCTAGGGGTGTTGATTACGCCTAACTTGGCAGAGATTTGTGATATCAATTATAAAAATATCAGAGATGATATACTCAAAGATCTTGCAAATTGGAAAAAAAAATCCATCTCATGGATGGGACGGGTGGGAGTGATTAAGATGAACGTTCTCCCGAGGATGCTCTATGTAATGCAAGCAGTCCCACTGGCACCGCTCGCACCATATGTCCAACAGGTTCAGGCCGCTATCGAGGCCTATATCTGGAACGGTATAAAACCGAGAATCAGAAGGCACACGATCTATCTACCCAGAGAAAGAGGAGGACTTGGAGTCCCACTTTTGAGGGAATACCAGGGAGCCATCTTTCTTCAGAAACTGGTTGAATGGAGCCAGGGCTCCAGCAACAAGGCTTGGATACAAATTGACAACGAGATCGTTCGAAGGGGTAACATGGGTTCCCTGGCTTGGATCTCTCCTAATAGCCGCCCTAACTTAATCATGAAGTATCCCATGATCAAAGAAGTACTTCAAAGCTGGGATACGTTACTCAAAGCAGAATCCTGCATTTCTACGCCTGCCTCGCCCAATACCCCGGTCAGGGAGAACCCAGACGTGGGTATGGAGACAGGCCCGTTCCAGTCAGGAGTTTACTACTGTCTGGCTGATGCGGCCATATCCAATATCCTGCAGCACGATAAGCTTAAACCGCAGACAGAGATGGTGGAGTGGAACCCGGCCATCTTTGGATCATGGTACAGAGTGGCACAAATCTCACATTTCTACAACACGCATAAACGCAAAACAGACATAATCAGAAACAGAACGCTCTTTGAAGTGCTCTGCACGGCATCGCAAGCACCGACCCACCTAATATCAAAGCTTTACAAACTTCTACTCCCATCTTACACACTCGCTTGGCAAGCGGAACTAGGACAGGAAATAGACACAAAGGATTAGATTAAAATATTTAGAAAGGCGAAAAAAGCATCGGTCTCAATGAGATTACAGGAGACGCATTATAAATTCCTGAGTAGATGGTACTTGACTCCTAGTAGGCTCCAAAAAATATACCCAAACACCACGGGGGAGTGCTGGAGGGGCTGCGGGGAGAGTGGAACATTGCTGCACATCTGGTGAACATGCCCTGCTATAAGGCCTTTCTGGGAGGAGGTGCTGGGGGAGATGAGCAGAATCCTTAAAATTCTAATGCCTCCAAAACCATCTTACCTTATCTATCACGAACTCCCCAAAATAATAGGAGAAGACAAATACCTACTATTCGTACTGATGCTCAATGGAGCTAAAGGGCTTATCACGAAATTTTGGAAGAAACCGCAGGCCCCTGACATACGAGAGTGGAGTAATGGTCCTCCTTAACCTTGAAAGATATCACTTTCTAAAAACCGGCAAAATAGCAACGCATGAAATGATGCTACTAACCTGGGAGGGAAAGGGAATCTAGTTAGTGACATCCAATATCTTAGTAGCAGACGCTGGCACCGTCCACCAGCACCGCCTTCCTTCCCTACCACCCCCCCCCCCCTTTTTTTTTTTCTCTCTCTCTCTCCCTTCTCAAATTTCCTTCATCCTTCTCTTTGCTTTCCTGTCATTCACTGCCTATATATTCATTGCCCTCAATGGGCTAAAACACTAGGAGACAGATTAGAGCCCAGCTGTATGAATCACGCAAGCTGGGCAATCAAACGTATAAGATGTTCAAGCCCCTGGTGTTTGGCTTCAGAGTTTTAGAGTGTTAATTAAAATTTGTGAGGATACGTCCTCGCTACAACAAGCTCAAAATCATTCAATATGATGGACAACACTATGAATATAACACTGAAAGACTTATGATTGCCTATATCTTTGTATGTAACTACAATCTTTCGCAAGAATGCCGCTTGTTATATGTTGTTAATTATTTCTTTTCAACGACAATAAAGCTTGTTTTAAAAAAAAACATAAAAAAACTGTGGTATTGGTATTAGTTAATTTGTTCTTTCTACTAATCCTCTGAAAAGGGCTGTTTTATTGACGGATAAAGACACACCTTTGCTAGTATGACAAGAAAAGAAGGGATTATTCAGGACAAGAACATGAATTAACCCCTTAATGACCAGACCATTTTTTAATTTTCTTACCCTTAAAGGGACATGAAACCCACATTTTTTCTTTCATGATTCAGATGGAGAATACAATTTTAAAGAACTTTCCAATTTACTTCTATTATCTAATTTGTTTCATTCTCTTGGTATCATTTGTTGAAGTAGCAGCAATGCACTAATGGTTTCTAACTGAACTCATGAGTGAGCCAATCACAATTGATATATATATGCAGCTACCAATCAACAGCTAGAACCTAAGTTCTCTGCTGCTCCTTAGCTTTCCTAGATAAAGCTTTCAGCAAAGGATAACAATAAAAGGAAGCAAATTAAACAATAGAAGTAAATTGGAAAGTTGTTTAAAATTGTATTCTCTATCTGAATCATGAAAGAAAAATTTTGGGTTTCATGTCCCTTTAAGGACAAATGCTATTTTTACATTTCTGCAGTGTTTGGCTGTAATTTTCCTCTTACTCATTTACTGTACCCACACATATTATATACCGTTTTTTCTCGCCATTAAATGGACTTTCTAAAGATACCATTATTTTTATCATATCTTATCATTTACTATAAAAGAATGATAAAATATGAGGAAAAAATGGAAAAAAAACACTTTTTCTAACTTTGATCCCAAAATCTGTTACACATCTACAACCACCAAAAAACACCCATGCTAAATAGTTTCTAAATTTTGTCCTGAGTTTAGAAATACCCAATGTTTACATGATCTTTGCTTTTTTTGCAAGTTATAGGGCAATAAATACAAGTAGCACTTTGCTATTTCCAAACCACTTTTTTTCAAAATTAGCGATAGTTACATTGGAACACTGATATCTTTCAGGAATCCCTGAATATCCATTGACATGTATATATTTTATTTTTAGAAGACAACCCAAAGTATTGATCTAGGCCCATTTTGGTATATTTCATGCCACCATTTCACCGCCAAATGCGATCAAATAAAGAAAAAAGTTCACTTTTTCACAAATTTTGTCACAAACTTTAGGTTTCCCACTGAAATTATTTATAAACAGCTTCTGCAATTATGGCACAAATGGTTGTAAATGCTTCTCTGGGATCCCCTTTTTTCAGAAATAGCAGACCTATATGGATTTGGGATTGCTTTTTGGTAATTAGAAGGCCGCTAAATGCTGCTGCGCACCACACGTGTTTTATGCCCAGCTGTGAAGGGGTTAATTAGGGAGCTTGTAGGGTTAATTTTAGCTTTAGTGTAGTATAGTAGACAACCCCAAGTATTGATCTAGGCCCATTTTGGTATATTTCATGCCACCATTTCACAGCCAAATGCGAGCAAATAAAAATAAAACTTTACATTTTTCACAATTTTAGGTTTCGCACTGAAATTATTTACAAACAGCTTGTGCAATTATGGCACAAATTGTTGTAAAAGCTTCTCTGTGATCCCCTTTGTTCAGAAATAGCAGACTTATATGGCTTTGGCTTTGCGTTTTGGTAATTAGAAGGCCGCTAAATGCTGCTGCGCACCACACGTGAATTATGCCCAGCAGTGAAGGAGTTAATTAGGTAGCTTGTAGGGAGCTTGCAGAGTTAATTTTAGCTTTAGTGTAGATATCAGCTTCCCACCTCACATATCCTACCCCTGATCCCTCCCAAACAGCTCTCTTCCCTCCCCCACCCCACAATTGTCCCTGCCATCTTAAGTACTGGCAGAAAGTCTGCCAGTACTAAATAAAAGGATTTTTATTTTATTTTATTTTTTAAAAATATTTATTCAGCTGTGATGGACCCCTGCCTTAGCCCCCAACCTCCCTGATCCCCCCCCCCCCCCCCAAACCGCTCTCTAACACTCCCTGCTTTGCCGCCATCTTGGGTACTGGCAGCTGCCAGTACCCAGTTTGCCCCCAAAAACAACAGTATTTTTTGTTTTTTCTTTTGACCTTCAAACTTTTTCTGTAGTGTAGCAGCCCCCCTCAATACCCCCATCCCCCTCCCCCTCCCAGATCCTTTTATAGTTCATTTTATTTAACTTTTTCCCCTCTCCCTCTTATGATCTCATTGGTGTCAGTGGCTAATGCACGTGCGCCCCCGCAGGCCCCCCCCCGCATGCTCCCGGCACCCGGCGTGCACATTGCACTTACAGGAACCGGATACCGGGTAGCGATGGGCCGCCCACCCGCCTCCTTGCTACGCTCCCACCCACCAACGAACGGCACCATTGCTACCGGTGGCTCTCTCTGCATCGGAGGTTTGCAAAAAGGTATTGCAGGATGCCTCCATATCGAGGCATCACTGTAATACCCTGAGAGCTGCTGGAAGCGATTGCATTCGCTTCCAGCACTCTGTTAGACAATTGACGTACCAGGTACATCTATTGTCATTAACTGTTAGTTTTTGCATGACGTACCTGGTACGTCAGTTGTCATTAAGGGGTTAAATAAAACCTAAAGGGACATGAAACCTATTTTTTTTTCATGATTTAGAAAGACCATGCAATTTTAAACAACTTTCTATTTTACTTCTATTATCTGTTTTGCTTCATTCTCTTGATATCCTTTGCTGAAAAGCAAATCTAGATAAGCGTAGTAGATGCTGATTGGTGGCTGCACATAGATGCCTTATGTGATTGGCTCATCCATGTGCATTGCTATTTCTTCAGCAAAGGATATCTAAAGAATGAAGCAAGTTAGATAATATGGGGGATATTTATCTAAGGTCTGGCGGACCTCGCTGAATGCAGAAAGCAATACGCTCTCCATATTCAGCATTGCACCAGCAGCTCTTGTGGGCCGCCAGCAGGGAGGTGTCAATCAACCCGATCATACTCAATCAGGTTGATTTTCAGAGATGTGTGTCCGCCTGCTCAGAGCAGGCAGACAGGTTACGGAGCCGTGGTAGATTATTGAGCTTGATAAATGGGCCCCTATAAGTAAATTGGAATGCTGTTTAAAATTGTATTCTCTACCTGAATCATGAAAGAAAAATTTTGTGTTTAGTGTCCCTTTAAATACATTTTGAAATCCTCTTTTAGATGAAACAATAGGAGGAAAATGACTAGATTATCCCTTTAATGCAGACAATGTATTCTGTATTAATTTGCATTATTAAGACTGTCACCATATTATTGGATCTGTGCTGTATCATTATGTATAACTGTAAGATATTGTATGCATCATTAAAACAAAAGTATAACGTACCAGGGCAAATTAACCTATATTGCCACTCTTAAAAGTACCTCCTTCCAAGATACTACATAGCTAAGATAATATTAATACAAAAAGGAAGAGGGCGCTTCCAGCTATAGGATAATGGAGCAATGAACACCTTAACCCAAGGTTAGACAAAAAATATCTTATTAAGGACCATTTAGGCCAAAAATAAATAAATGGATAAGAAGGCACTTAAGCAATGGATTCACTACGTTAATATAAAAAGCAATCGTCTAGCTGACAATTGGATTTATCAGTACATTCAAGAGACTAGTTACTCTATATCTAATTCAAAAATATTTTGAAATTCATCCGGATAGGAAATATAAAACATATGAATAGCTTATGAAACATATAAAAATGCAAAAAGTAATATTTCATAAATGTAGCAATCTTAAATATTTCATAAATGTAACGATCTGAAACAATTCATGATTATAATGATCATTTAATATAAAATTAATGTAGCACGAGTAAAACAAACAATAAGAAATCTCTGAGTTAAACAATTTAGAACAATTAATTATTAAGAGGAAATAAATTTTCTTCGAAATAGATATTTCTAAGCCAAAACAGATATGTTTCATAAGCTATTCATATGTTTTATATTTCCTATCCGGATGAATTTAAAAATATTTTTGAATTAGATATAAAGTAACTAGTCTCTTGAATGTACTGATAAATCCAATTGTCAGCTAGACGATTGCTTTTTATATTAACGTAGTGAATCCATTGATTAAAGGGACAGTCAACCATAGAATTGTTATTGTTTTAAAAGATAGATAATCCCTTTATTACCCATTCCCCAGTTTTGCATAACCAACACAGTTATATTAATGTACTTTTTACCTTTGTGATTACCTTGTATCTAGGAACCTTCTTCCAGCCCCCTGATCACATGACTGTGACTGTTTATTATCTATTGTCTTACATTTAGCATTGGTTTGTGCTAGATCTTAAATAACCCCCTGTGCCTGAACACAGCGTTATCTATATGGCCCACGTGTACTTTCTGTCTCTTTGTGTTGAAAAGAGATTTAAAAAGCATGTGATAAGAGGCAGCCCTCAAAGGCTTAGAAATTAGCATATGAGCCTACCTATGTTTAGTTTAAACTAAGAATACCAAGAGAAAAAAGCAAATTTGATGATAAAAGTAAATTGAAAAGTCAATTAAAATTAAAAGTCCTATCTGAATAATGAAAGTTTAATTTATACTTGACTGTCCCTTTAAGTGCCTTCTTATCCATTTATTTATTTTTTGGCCTAAATGGTCCTTAATAAGATATTTTTTGTCTAACCTTGGGTTAAGGTGTTCATTGCTCCATTATCCTATAGCTGGAAGCGCCCTCTTCCTTTTTGTATTAATTGTATGTATCATTGTACCTACAGTTAATAAAGTTTTATATGATTCCTATCATCCTTTACTCTTTCATTTTTTTTTTAACTGCCCTTCTAAAGAGAATGTAGTTGTTTAGTACTTTGTAATTTTCAGTAATAATCAGGGTGATAGATGCCACAAACGAGCTTGGAATAATTCCCTCGCTGATTATACCATTAAAAGGTTATCTCTGTTCTCAGAGCCAGGTCTGTATGAAGTGTGATGCAGGGAGCATGTCCTTATCTCTTTGTTCAAGCCCACAGTATAAGCTTATAAGAGGGTCAACATTCATAGGAAGCATGCAGATCTGCCCGCACCTTGTATTAGAGCCAACAAAATTCTGACAGCATGCAGCTTGCTTCACCTGCCATCTTAACAGCATTATGGCTCCTTGCGTGGCATAGTGGAACCCAAGCTACTTCCAGAGTACCCTCTTTTGGGGTGAAGCTGTGCGGGAGAGAGTTCATACGAGCAGTCATCTTTACTTGTGGGGGGTCACGTTGGAGAAGAAATGAAGCCATCCAGACAGGTAAATTAAATTATATATATATATATATATATATATATATATATATATATATATATATATATATATATATATATATCTTTTAGAGTTGCCAACTGTCCGGGAATGATCAGGTTTCTATTTGTGTGTTCGGGTTTGAAACTGAGGCCCGGACATGCAAATTGGTAGGAAACAGCCACAGCCAAAAAAAGGTGACATTATGCATTTGCAACATAATATTGCACATGACTACAGGTATTTCTCTCTAGTGTGTGTGTGTGTGTCTTTGTGTGGGAATGAGTTTGTGTGTGTAAGAGTGAGTCTATTTAAATGTGTGTGGAGAGCATTAGTGTATTTGTGTGTGTGTGTCTATTTGTGTGTGTGTGTGTCTTTATGTGTGTGTGTGTTAGAGTGTGTTAGTGTGTTAGAGTGTGACTGAGAGTGTGAGAGTGTGTGTGTGAGTGTGTGTTAGAGTGTGTGTGTGTGAGATAGAGAGTGCGTGAGTGTGAAAATATATGTGTGAGTTTGTGTTTATGTGCTATTTGTGCAAAAAGATGTTTGTTGTGCTGTGCACGGCACTAGAGTGTTCATTTTTTGGCCTGAACTAAAGGTGGCAACCCTACAATCTATCTGTCTGTCCATCTGTCTGTATGTGTGTCTGTCTGCCTATCTCTTTAAAGAAAACATATGTACTCCTCTGCTCCAGCAGAAATCACTGGTAGGTCTTTTTTGGAAATATATGCAGCTGTGCTATACAATGTTGTATTGTGTGTCCCTATTTTTACAGTAGAGGAGTTCTTCTTCCTCATCCTTTTACTCACCAAAGCTGGTTTATCTATCTATCTATCTATCTATCTATAATATCATATATATACCCCGAAGAAATAACTTGCACCCGGTATCTTCAATAGGGATGTTACCACTTTCACTTATTCACATATTGTGGTACACTTCACATCCGAATACATCCAACATTTCGGTCCCAGGTGGATAAAGGTCTCAGGTGGAGACCTGATGTATTTGGATGTGAAGTGTACCACAATATGTGAATAAAGTGGTGACATCCCTATTGAAGAAACCGGGTGCAAGTAATTTCTTTGGAGTGTGTTTGGAGACTCTGCACCGGCCATTGTTACCCTACAGGGAGTGTTAAGGTTATGTAAGATAACATATATATTATTATAGCCCTATTTGATTATGAATGGTATTGGTGTATTCATCCAGTAAAACAAAATGAGTAGTAGTAAACGTAGGAACACTTAAAGGGACATGCCACCCACATTTTTTCTTTTATGATTTAGAAAGAGAATGCAATTATAAACATCTTTCTAATTTACTTATATTATCTAATTTGTTTTAGTCTCTTGATATTCTTTGATGAAAAGCATATCTAGATATGCTCACTAGCTGCTGATTGGTTGCTGCACATAGAAGCCTCGTGTGATTGGCTCACCATGTGCATTGCTTTTTCTTCAACTAAGGATATCTAGAAAATGAAGCAAAATAAATAATGGAAGTAAATTGTAATGTTGTTTAAATTTCTATTCTCTATCTGAATCATGAAAGAAAGATTTTGGGTTTAGTGGCCCTTTAAATGGACAAAAAAAAAGAATGTTCTATATAATGATTTATGTTTGACTATATGCTCCTTGTCTGCTTTGTTAATGGCTTCTAAATACTGCATGGACTGTGGAAGTCGCAATTAAACTTTAAAGGGATCTTAAACACTAAAAACATTTTATGCACATTCCTCAAATTATGGTTTCTGCCATTTTGGAACTTATGTCTCTCTGCTGGTATCTGTAGGAGAGTTGCTGCTCATGTGCAAACACATCAGCCCTGGAATGCACTGATAGCTAGATTCAACATGGTTCATCACGTTTGGGAACGCAACAATAAAGTGCACACTCTGCTCTCAAACCCTGGACTAGTGCTCATATTTGGAAGTGCATTATCTGTTGTCATTAGGTTATTACAAATGAGTGCGGGAGAAATTAATGTTCCCCGACCGCACAATAAAACTACACATACTCTGTCTACATATACTTATTAGACCTACTGTAAAGTACGTTTGTGGATGACATGAGCTTGCTAAAATGCGTTACTTCTATGCATGTTTTGAAGACTACACAGATACTCATCACAATGATAACCTAAGTTACAACATGCTGTACACTGTACTGTGTAGATCACGTAGGTGGTGTTTACAACTTTTCAAAGTGCCCAGTTTATTCTGCATCTCATAACAAGTGTAATGTTGTTTACTATTTGTGGAGCATGATTAATTAGAAAAAATAATTAAATAAATAAATGGTTTATTAAAGGGAAACTGAAGTCAAAATTAAACTTTCATGAATCAGATAGAACATGCTATTCTAAACAACTTTCCAATTTACTTCCATTAACAAAATGTGCAGTCTTTTTATACTTACACTTTTTGAGTCACCAGCTCCTACTGAGCATGTGCAAGAATTCACATAATATACGTAAATGCATTTGTGATTGGCTGATGGCTGTCCCATGATTGCAGTGGGAGTGGAAATAGACATAACTTTAAAATTTGTCCGAGAAAAATCTACTACTCATTTAAAGTCCAGACTAACAGGCCCATTTATCAAGCTCCGTATGGAGCTTGAAGGGCCGTGTTTCTGGCGAGTCTTCAGACTCGCCAGAAACACAACTTATGAAGCAGCGGTCTAAAGACCGCTGCTCCATAACCCTGTCCGCCTGCTCTGAACAGGCGGACAGGAATCGCCGGACATCAACCCGATCGAATACGATTGAGTTGATTGACAGCTCCCTGCTGGCGGCCGATTGGCCGCGAGTCAGCAGGGGGCGGCGTTGCACCAGCAGCTCTTGTGAGCTGCTGGTGCAATGTTAAATGCGGAGAGCGTATTGCTCTCCGCATTTAGCGAGGTCTTGCGGACCTGATCCGCAGTGTCGGATCAGGTCCGCAAGCCCTTTGATAAATGGGCCTGATAAAGTGCTATTGCATTGTCTTGTTATCATACATTTGTTGATTATGCAAAACTACTGTATTTACTGGTACTTTAAGTGATTTGTGAGATGTTTAAGGGGATACCAAGAGAAAGATGTCAATTTGAAAATTAGATCTTCCAGAGTGTCTGCCACCTGATGATGAAGTTCCTGCTGTGTTCAGTTTGACCTACCTACCTGCAATTGTATGATTCAAACCAAAGCTAAGTATTGCTCAATGAATAATCATTGCTGTGTTTAGAATACGTTTACAATAGAAGTGATATTATTTAACAGAATTTATGGCGTCCATCCATTTTCACTACTAATAGGCTCTTCCTGGTGCGACAAGCATTTGCATAAATGCTTCTAGTAAAAGTTATTATTGTATTTCAGCAGCATACTTACATATGCCGTGAGTATCCCCTGTACCAGCATTCAAACTTCACCCCCTCTCAGAGAGTTTGCAGCGGTGTGTATTAGGCCAGTAAATCTGTGTAATACAAGCCACCTGAGGTGTGGTATTTGAATGATGTTGCTTTTCAACTACACCCAAGAGAAAGACGTAAATTTGATAATAGCAATAAATTGAAAGTTTTTTTTATTTTATTTTTTATTTCACACTTTCTGTATCATGAAAGAAAAAAAGCCTTTACACGTTCTACATTTTAGAAACAGATTCTATACACTTTTTAAAATTTTAGGAACAGGATCTTAAAGGGACACTGAACCCAAATTTTTCTTTTGTGATTCAGATAGAGCATTACATGTTAAGCAACTTTCTAATTTACTCCTATTATCAAATTTTCTTCATTCTCTTTTTATCTTTATTTGAAATGCAAGAATGTAAGTTTAGATGCCGGCCCATTTTTGGTGAAAAACCTGGGTTGTCCTTGCTGATTGGTGGATAAATTCATCCACCAATAAAAAACTGCTGTCCAGAGTACTGAACCTAAAAAAAAAGCTTAGATGCCTTTCTTTTTCAAATAAAGATAGCAAGAGAACGAAGAAAAATTGATAATAGGAGTAAATTAGAAAGTTGCTTAAAATTGCATGTTCTCTCTGAATCACGAAAGAAAAAATTTGGGTTCAGTGTCCCTTTAAGGGTGACATTTTTTAATTACCTTGCTGCAAGGAATATTGACTAAATCTAACATAATAAAAAACACACAGAAACCAATTTCTTGGGAAAAGAAACCAACCCCAAAGGGGGAAAGGTTATGTTTATTAAACAATAACTTAACAAGTACAGTGCTACTTTAAAAAACTTCACTGAACAGCAAGCGGACCCTGTCCTACCCCTACTAAGGGGTGTGGCCGCCCTCTGAAAAAGGACACCCTCCCTTTCCTTTTATATGTCAGTATAGCTAAGAGGGCCACTGGAACTTTAGACTACTCTAATGTTGTCTGACGCACCACTGAAATTGACATTCGGAAAGGTGCCGCCACCTTTGCTCATTCCACAAAGGGGGTTGAGGAGCCTCCGGAACCACTAAGGCCAACGGTCCTCAGCCAAAAGACTGCTAGATCCAAAGGAGAGGCTCCATTCTACCAATTAAGGCACCCTGGACTTACAAAGATCTGAATGATAATACAGCCCCCTGCCAGGGTGATTGCTATGGTCAGCCAATGGCGCCCATCTGCATTCATTGCTCCTGAAAAAGAAAATAAATTGACTCAAGGTAAGGATAGAAACAGGAATAAAGACTTCCTGCCTGCCCAGACTTATATATCCCCCCTGACTCCTCCTCTCCTTACATCACAGGTACATACCACAACACTATCCGTTGCATGGCCAGGAAAAGAGCTAACCTTTAAGGCGCTAAGTCCTTAGACGACCCTCCACATACCTAAAAACTGGTGAAAACTGGCTAAATCCCACCACTGCTTTGGGGGGGGGGGTCCAAAAAAATTACACCAATGTCCTCTGTTCAGTAGGTCTGTTGCTGCTAGGATGGTCAATAATACTGTAAGTTGTAGCAATGAGGAGGTTGTTTATAAAATTGATGAATGCAGCTTCAGTAGAGCAAGTGGGAAGATAGACTGTAGTATGAATAAAAGAATAACTGAATATTATTATGAAATGGTAAATTGCTCTGCACAATTAATCATTTACAAATGATTTTTTTAAATGTGAGAACTACTAAGAATAAAAGTGAACTGATTTTTTTTTGAGTTGAGATACAAAAAAATTCTGGTTAGATGCCTGACAGGTCTATTGCTAGAAGCTATGCAAGTATCTGCCATATTGAGGAAATCAGCAGTTGTTCATCAGAATGTTGTAGGTTGTTGTAGATTTACTTTTTCTGTTCTCTTTTATTGCGCAGAAGACCCAGCAGAGTTAATCGGCAGCCTGGTTCCTACAGATGTGGATTCTGAAGAAATGTTAAGTGAGTGGGCCAGCAGCCTACGTATCCACAACAGTGAACTAATGGACTATGGAGCCTCCCAGGGCTGGAGAGACCTTTCTGGGATCAGGCGTGGAGTGGGAGCTGCAGCCGAGGACCCCTTGCGTGGAGTTGAAAGAAGGGGAAGGGAGGCAGCATTGGGTCTGTCTAACACATGTTGCAAATGGGGATGCAGTAAAAGTCAAATTAGTTCTCTTTGTTGAGACAGAGGCCAGCTAAATGATTAAATAGAGGTGGCAACATTTACTGGGATATTCATTTATGTCAGATGTATAGCAACACTTGTGTGTGATGGGATAACTGACTCACTTGTTCTAAAATACATTTCAATCTAATACTCTAATACTCTTGATGTCTCAGTCATTATTTGCACTGGATAAAATATTTTTCAACAAATGACATGTATGTAATGTACGTAGCAGTATATAATTATATCTCTTCAGTAGCTGTTCAATATATATTGTATATACAGGTGACCCTCGGTTTACAACGGTTCAATTTACACCGTTTCAGAATAACAACCTTTTTTTCCAGTCATGTGACTACTATTGAAAAGCATTGAGAAGCAGTGCATTGATAAAAATAGCCAGTAGGTGGAGCTGTCCGCTTGTGTTGCAGCAAAGCCAAGCAAGCTGAAATTAATCAGTTTAACCAGACCTGAGCTACAGAGCAGATTTCAAAGGAACTAGATCTTCCTGTATATAAATCAGTCCAGATTGGAATGCATAGAAAGAACTGTTTGCAGAAAAATGCAAGTGAAGTCTGTGTTGTATGATTATTTTATTAGGTTTATAATGCTGTTTTGAAAATGTTTTTGTTCATTTAACTTAGTTTAATGATATATTCTGTGTTGTGTGATTATTTTATTAGGTTTATAATGATGTTTAGCATTTAAAGTCTTCATTTCAAAGCTTTAAAAATAATGTATTAGGTGTTACTTATGGCAATTTTGAGAGGGGCCTGGAACCTAACTCCCTCACTTCCCATTGACTTACATTATAAACTGGGTTTCAACTTACAATGGTTTCGATTTACAACCATTCCTTCTGGAACCTAACTCCGGCGTAAACTGAGGGCTACCTGTATATATATATATAATCTTTTATTTAGGTTTTTAAACAGATATTACATACAGTATTTGCAATGACATACAAAATACAATCTCACAGGCAATTTTCAAAACAGAATGCCAAAAATAACAGAAATGTATAGGATTGTCTGAAAAAGAAATGATAAAGTTGTAACATAAACCTCTATTTTAGTGTGTAATATCATCCTACTGGTCAAGAGGCCACACTTGGACCTGTAAAAATTCACAAAAAATGATGGAAGAAGTGTAGCTTGTATAGAATAATCCACATAGCATCCTAGTGCTGTAGGTAACTTTTGAACTTAGGTATGAGAAATAACTAAATATTTCGATAAACATTAAAGGGACATAAAATACGTTGGGATAGAGACAGAATATAATAATATGTACTTTAATTACTTTACCTGCAAATTTATACTGCAGTGCCTGGCCATTAACCCTTTCTTTTAAGTTTCAGAATTGCACAGCTCTACCTCCCCCACACATTTCCGTCTATGGCTGTATCTATCTCCACCTTTGATTTGGTAGAATGCAAGATTGTAACACTCATTATGTGCTGGAGCATGCCTAGAAGCAAATAAGCAGCTGTGAACTCAGTTGAAATACAATGCCTGAGTTTCTGATGCTAAACACTGATAAGGGGGGGGTGGATCAGTCTACTCCAGACAGCTTGGCTATAATTTTACGTATTTTGAAAATTATTTTAAAATACTTGACAGCACATTTTAAACAATTTTTATGCACAGATCTTAACATGTTTTATGGCACTTAAAGGGCCAAATTAGGAGTGAAGCGCTATTTAATGCTCCTGCTTGAGCGTTAACTGCGCTAGAAGTAAGCTTTTTGCATGTGTAAGGGAGCGCTCATATTACAAATTGAAAGTAAAAAGTTATCACTCGCGTGCTAACCCAATGAGCACATGCATAAAAAAACCCATAATATCGCACGTGTGATAACCCAAAGTGGAAAAAACACCCCACTCGCGTGCAAATCCGATCGCCTATTCTCAAGTGCGCTAACCTAACATGAAAATATGAACATTTCACATTACAATGTTGTTCACATAGCAGAATATGTTCAATGTATTCATAAATACATATGTCTATATATATCTGATAGTATTTTGGTAAAATATATATCTATATCTATATATAAAGATGATTATATATAGGTATAGATATATACAGATATATATAGGAATATCTATTTACAAATACTTAGAATGTACTGTATTCTGCTATGTGAACAACATTGGAATTTCAATTATTTACAGTAAATACACACTATAAAACTTTATTAAATATGAATATTGCATAAATTAGTAAGTAAGTATGTTCGTGCTTTCATCTACTTAAGTGCAAAGGTCTCCAATGCACTTATATATATCTATGTCTATATATGTATACATATGTAAATATATACACATACATAAACATCTTTAGACATGTATATGTATGTATCTCAATGTAAAAACCCTTTTTTCCTTACACCTGAGACCTCATATCTTTGATACTGTCAGACAAAACAGAGCAGCACTCAGGATAAATACCTTACTTCAGTATACTGCAAAGAGAAATCAGACGTCTTCATGCTACGAAGCGCCGTTACATGCTTACCAATGATAATGTCACCCGCTGGTGCTAATACGAGCACTCCATCAATGCTCAAATTCAAAGATAATACCACATCCAAAACTGCACCAGACAATCACATGGCAGGTTATTCCTTAAAAACAAATCCTTTAATGGCATAATCCAAAAGTGAATACACTCAACAAAAAGCGATCAGGTCAAACATGTTTCGTATATTACATACTGCACTTTTTCAATGACCCTTAACTGGCAACTTATTAAGTAACATTATATAGCCAAAATAGCTCCTCCCATAAAAAACAGCGAACCAATCAAATATTACACCTTAAAGTGACAATTTCCTATCTTAAAGTATACAAAGTATTATTTTTTTTATATTGACTGGTAACTTATAATTGTTAAAAGGGAATAACTATTTATATACTTTAATCAACTATTTAGTTGAACTGCGGTATAATTAAACGACTGTTAAACATTTTTACTAGAACAATAAATTCTTACACAAACAATTTAACATCCCATTCTGAATTCAGACCTTTTGGCATAGTTGTCTTAGAATTGCTTCTCTATTACCCCCCTCTGGGGTATCTTGGAACCAATTGGATACCTTGGAATGCCAAAAGTGAACTATCCGAATTATGTTCCCTTTTAAAGTGTAATGATATAGGGGTAGTTGATTCGGGATCATCAATCGCTCTCAAATGCTCTAAAAAGTGATCCTTGAGGGGCCTATTAGTTATACCTACATAATGCTTATAGCACCCCCTATAGGTCAAAATATATATTACATGGCTTGTGTTACAGGTCAAATTTTGTCTTATATTGTAAACCTTTCCAGTTACCTGAAATGTAAATTCAGAACCAAATATGGCATAAGAACAAGATTTACATCTACAGCTACCACATTAATAAAAACCTGACTTCAATGATAGCCAATTTCCTTTCCTACATATAGGTAGCATGGAAGGTGACAACATATTGCCTAGAGTTTTCACCTTCCTAGATACAAAGTTACAACCCTCATTGATTATGTCACTGAGTTTATCATCTGTCTCCAAAATTGGTAAAGAAGTACGTATTATATTACAAATTTTGTGATATGCATTACTATAAGTAGTGATAAATTTAGGTTTCTTTACCATTGACATTTCTGACTTTCATTTTGACTTAAATAAAGATGCTCGATCCAAACCATTTACTTGACTCTTAACTACTTTTAAATTCTCTTTTTTTATACCCTCTTTCAATAAACCTATCTGTTTATTCTTTGGCCCGATATTCATAGTTTGTGGGATTAGTACAATTGCGCTTCACACGCATGTATTGGCTTTTTGGAATGGCATTAACAGTATGCTTAGGATGACATGACTTAGCATTTAAAATAGTGTTGCCAGCAGTTTCTTTACGTTATAACTCAACTTCTATACATTGTTTGATATTATTTGAAGTTAGATTAATATCCAAAAATGAAAGACAATCCTTACTATGTGAGAAAGTCAATTTTAATTTCAGATCATTATCCTGTAAACAGTACAAAAATAGTGGAATTCTCTCATCTGGCCCTTTCCATATAAATAATAAGTCATCGATATAGCGACCAAAATATAAAATATGTTCCTGAAAGGGGCTTATAAGAGGAGACAAGGTAGTGCTCAACACCTAAGCGGCAGACAAATATGATCCTCCTCAGGAAGTATCTGGCTTCTCGGTGACCGCATAGCCGACCCTCAAAGATCCATGACTTCTGAGTCTTCTGTCACCATGTGTTCAGAGCCATCCCTCTCAATTCTAGTAGATTCAATAAGACAGTGAGTGAAGGCTATCAAATCTGGCTATTACCCTGTGTTCAAAATATTTCGATAGAGCTTGCAAAGTAGTGTATATTTCATCCATGTTATACTATAGCTGTGTAACCTGGGGTGTTAAGTGCTGGGGGGGGGGGTGTTAAGTGCTCTAAGTAGGCTAATGGTCCTTATCTAGGCAAAAAAGGTGATCAATACAGCAAACTTATAGGATTCAGTTCAGCAAATGTTTAAACATGATGATGCTATAAACTCCAAGGGGTATATTTATTAATGTGCGAACAGACATGATACAATGTAGCGTATCATGTCCACCGCACATTGATAAATGCTGACAGCATCCGCTGTCTGCATTTATCATTGCACCAATCGTTCTTGTGAACTGCAGGCGCAATGCCACCCCCTGCAGATTTGCAGCCACTAGCAGCGGGTGTCAATCAACCCGATCGTATTCATTCGGGTTGATTTCTGTCCGGGGCCTCAGAGCTAGACCACTGCTTCATAACTTCTGTTTCCGGTGAGCCTTAATGCTGGTCGGAAACAAGGGGCATCAAGCTCCATACAAAGCTTAAAAAAATCGGCCCCCAAGAGATAACCGGCTGATTGCTTGGATCTCTTTTGCTGCCTCAGATATTGTGACCAGAGTGGGCCGCTGCTCAGACAAGCTCGCCCTTGTTTAATTTAATCTGAATTGAGAATGGGAGATTAATGTCAGATTTATATATGCTTAAAATAAAGTATAAGCACAGTATGCAAACAACAAAAAGGTGCGCGATAAAAGATTCTAAACAGTTTAACACTGTGTTTGCAAAGTCTTTTTAGGTTTTGTAAATCGAAAGCAATTCAGGAATATACCACCAGCAAAACCTGGTAGAATGTATTTTCCTAACCACCTTTGCTGTAATGAAAAGCAGTTCATTAGGCTCAGTAGCAGTGTTTTCACAATCTACTGCCCTATATAATGCTTGTGCTGTTCAACAAAGCCATGAGAACAAAACAAATTTGATAATAAAAGTAAAATAAAAATATGTAAAAAAATGAAATACTCTGAGGCCCATTTATCAAGCTCCGTCTTCAGAATCGCCAGAAACAGCAGTTATGAAGCAGCGGTCTAAAGACCGCTGCTCCATAACCCTGTCCGCTTGCTCTGAGCAGGCAGACAGAAATCGCCGCAATTCAATCCGATCGAGTATGATCAGGTTGATTGACACCTCCATGCTGGCGGCCCATTGGCCGCGAGTCTGCAGGGGGCGGCGTTGCTGGTGCAATGCTGAATACGGAGAAAGTATTGCTCTCCACATTCAGCGAGGTCTTGCGGACCTGATCCGCACTGTCGGATCAGGTCCGCAAGACCTTTAATAAATGGGCCTCAAAGTCTGAATCATGAGAGGAAAATGTTGGATTTTATATCCATTTTATGATGGAGACACTCCAGCCAGGGTGAGTGAAACAAGCTTAAAGTGAATGTCAATTTTGTCTTATTTTAAGCAATTTTAATATTGCTTTCAAGTTAATAAAGAAAACCGCCGCTTTATTTTTTTAAAAAAAACAAAGTAAAGGTTATATTTTTATTACCAAATTTGCTCCGTTTTAGGTAGCAGCTCCTCCCACCCGCAACTTCCGGATTTAATCCCCTGTAAGGTATACAGCAGTCCCACCCACTGTATACGTAAAGTCAATGCGCGCTCCCGGCTTTGCTATACACAGCGCATGCGTTGCGTACTTACCAAGCGCTCTGAAAAGTCCCATAAGTGTAATAGCTCATGCGCTAAATGTGAACGTGCGTGAGAGCTCTGTGTGACGGCTTCCAAACACAGGCGCATTACATACGAGTGACGTAGCCGAAAGGGGTTTGGTCCCCCCGTGGTTGATCGGATTATTGGTTGACACAAGCGAGCCTACAATGTCAATCATTAATCCAAGATGGCGGGCGGAGGATTGAGATGACGATCGTAATGAAATAAAGCTCAAATACTAGTTAATTAGAGGTTTGCTGAAAAAATGATGAATTAAAGTGGCAGTATTTTAAGGTCAGCTTTTAAGCAGTGTTTAGCATTGAGCTTGACTTTACATTCACTTTAATTTACAAAAGGTAATTTACAACAAAACGTAGGTAAAATACATGTTTACTTCATACTACTGCTTATGTACAGCACATGATTATGTGACCTAAGTAAAGATCTGTCTGAAATCATACACTGCTCTATAGACTTTTCAACTTTGAAAAATATTTCATAGTTTGCATATTTGATGATGTCATGGAAACAGCTGCTATAGAAGGACACTGGCTATAGCTTACAAATTGGTTCCTTTTTTATTGTTTTTATTTGAGATCTTAGTTGGAAATTTGTATTTCACAATATTTGATGTCAATTATGACTTGATTTTTGTGTTGCCAAAAGATGTTCTAAAAGAAAATGATTATATTTTTTGTAGCTTTTTCACTCCCTTTTTTTGTATGCTTTTTTTGTTTGCTTATTCATTCAGCTGACAGTATACATTACATAATAACCTTCTCCTCTGCGTTTCACCTGCTGCTGCTTATCTAGATCTTTTGAAAAGAGATGCCAATGTGAAGTTTATTTATATACATCTGTGTATTTTTATTACAGAAATCTATTCAGCAAGCCAGCAAGTGGAGATTTAACTGTGGCCCTTTTTTGAGAGCTCTATGCTGCTGATTCACAAAAACTCTATGAGCAAGATTACAAGTTGCGCGGCAATTCAGTTAACAAAACACTGCGCGCGTTATGGCTTTTTCGCATTTGAGGTTGGGCAGGTATTACAAGTTGCAAAATAACCCGAGTAAAGCAAACTGTGAAATTGCATGCACGTTTACGTATTCCCCATAGAAGTCAATGGAGAAGACATAAAAAAAACAACACAAAAACCCTAATATGTTGCGCAAAGCTCATGACGTATACAAACATATAATATACATATAAATCCATGTTTCTCTATGTATGTGTATGTATGTCAATGTAAAATCTCTGCCTCGACTTTTTTTCTAACACCCAAGATCTCCTATCTTTGAGCCCTTATAACTTTTGTGTGCGGAAAACTCAGAATACACTACTTGTAATCTTGCTGTATGGCTTGTAGTGAAATTATATTGCAGACCTCACAGGGACAGGCCTCAATACATTTTCTTAGAAAAGGTACAGAACCTAGAAGTCCCAGAAAGATGTAAGCTGTCTATAGAGAGTAATAAAGCTCTCTAGAATGCAGAATCACCCCGTAGAGGGTGAGGTTAGCAGTGAAGCACCTGGCACTGTTCTAAATCTCTTAAACAATTACAAATTAAAGGGACATTGTATTGAAAAAAAAATAAGATACTTTTTAATTAACGGACTGCCACTCTGTTGGTAAATACAGAATGTCAGTTTGCTGCCAGCAGATGGCGCTATGGAGAGAGATATAAGAGAATTAAAGGGACATAATACTCATATGCTAAATCACTTGAAACTGATGCAGTATAACTGTAAAAAGCTGACAGGAAAATATCACCTGAGCATCTCTATGTAAAAAAGGAAGATATTTTACCTCACAATCTCCTCAGCTCCGCAGAGTAAGTTCTGTGTAAAAAGTTATACTCAGCTGCTCCCAGCTGCAAGTAAAAAAAATAAAAATGAAGAAATGAACAGCAGCCAATCAGCATCAGCAGTGCTGAGGTCATGAACTCTTTTACTGTGATCTCATGACATTTGACTTAACTCTCTTGAGATTTCATTGTAAACTTCCCTAATCTGAATAGGGAAATAATATGAGAGTGCACGACGCTCATCCTTTCAGCTGTCCCAGGACAGACATACTAATATGCTTCTTAGAAATCCTTTACAATGGGATGTGGCTACTGAGGAACTTTTGAGGTAAAATATCTTTCTTTTTTACATAGAGATGTTCAGGTGATATTTTCTAGTCAGCTTTTTACAGCTATGCTGCATCACTTTCAAGTGTTTAAACATTTGGGTATTATGGCCCTTTAATATCACCTCTTGAAAAAGACTGCATGCTGGCGGTTGAAACGCGTTGAGGCCAATTGTGAGCTATCTGAGGATCCGTAGCATCTTGCAGTAAAGACATTGTGTATGCCTTTTCTAGCACAGCGATCGTAATTCAAGCCGCAAGTACGGAAGCCTGTGAAGGACAAAATCACACACGTAGTGAGTACTGCATTTGGAGACTCATTTGGAAGAAGGAAAGGGATGTTTTTTCCATACGGACTGCACCTTGCATACTTTGATTTCATTGATTGGGATATGTTGTACTGCCTAATAAAATTGTCAACATTGTAAGTGCAATCTAATAGTGTGGTGTGTCATATGTCTTATATCTGCACTTGAATCTGGTTGCGCTTTGTTTTCTAACAGATCTCTGGATAAGAGAATTAAAACCAGACAAACTATATATCCCGAATCTTACACTATTATGACAGAAATCTAGGGGTTCTAAGAACTGTACCACTTAAAAGGCCCTAAAAATGTTTCTTTCATTCCACCCCTGCCCTCTTCCTACATAGTCACCTATCTTCTCCATTCCTGCTTAGACCATCTACATAGTCCAGTCCCCCTTACACTAAATATACAGACTCAAATTCCCTCAATAATTCCTGCACCCCTGATATGCACCTCACACTGGGTATCCCACCCTTTGATGACTGATCGCTCATCCCCTCCTATTCTAATACACACATCCACACATATGCGTGCACATATATAGAGGCATGTACTAATATACTCAAACAAGGTCCCACAGACACATGCACACACATCCAGACACCAGTGGTATCTCTAGAAGTTAAGGGCAATAGAACATTTTTTAGACTAACGACCCTGCACTACTATGTGTTGTTGGTCCCAAGCGAAAACCACCACTAATCAATTCAGCAACACTAGTTGCTGTGTAACATTATTATTAACATTCTAGTTCTGCTAAATGGATCAGCATGTTATTAAAGCATGTAGATGTTTGACTAATATGGCCCTTTAAATGTAGGGGGCTCTTCCAGGAGGACTGGGTTGTACCATTAGTGGGGTGTGCTGTGGGCAGAACCAGGTATTCCATGGGCAGGGCTTGGTGGAGCTGGGGCGGAAAGCAAGGGATGACCACCGTTGGGGAAGCACATTGGGGCCTAGTGTCCCCCCTAGTGACACAACAACAAGACACCCACATGTACACATACAAACAGGAACTCATAGACACCCACATGTACACATACAAACAGGAACTCATAGACACCCACATGTACACATACAAACAGGAACTCATAGACACCCACATGTACACATACAAACAGGAACTCATAGACACCCACATGTACACATACAAACAGGAACTCATAGACACCCACATGTACACATACAAACAGGAACTCATAGACACCCACATGTACACATACAAACAGGAACTCATAGACACCCACATGTACACATACAAACAGGAACTCATAGACACCCACATGTACACATACAAACAGGAACTCATAGACACCCACATGTACACATACAAACAGGAACTCATAGATATCCACATGTACACATACAAACAGGAACTCATAGACACCCACATGTACACATACAAACAGGAACTCATAGATATCCACATGTACACATACAAACAGGAACTCATAGACACCCACATGTACTCATACAAACAGGAACTCATAGACAACCACAGGAAATCCATAGACATTCACATGCAAACATAGACACTGGCACATACAGTTCCATAATCATACATGTCACCACATAAGCTTTGGGTATAATGACAAGAGCTGCTGAACAAGTAGAGTGAAATAATGTAATAATCTGTTATAAAGAACACATTTGCACTCCGTGTATGATAAATAAAAAAAATACTTTATTAAACATATTTAAAAAAATAAAAAAAATACACAATAGCAACAACAAAGTATTGCAGAGATATTTTATTACAAAGATGAACTTTGCAGAATGCCGCTCCTGGTTCTACTGAGCAGGTCTGTTTTTTCCTAAGCACATCGCAGGCACGCTGTCTAGTCACAGTGCACCCGATTGCGCCATTAAACTGAATGTAGCTCGCTGCTGCTACCAGACAATGTGCAAAATTATATAACGTTACTTTGTAGGTTTACTGCCCCTTTAACTGTTCTTAAAGGGGCATTCCAGACAAAATTGGAATCCACATGGATGCATTTCAGTTTTCAATAGAATATACATGTGTTAGCAAAAATGCTTCTAATAAAAGCTATAACTGTTTCAAAAGTGTATTTAATGCACTGTGCACCAGCATTTTAAACATATCACTTGCTCAGAGAGCCTAAGGTGCTTGTACCATCTGGTAATGATTGAATTTTTAAATTGCTGACATGATACAGGCCCCATTGACACTCTGTGCAGTTGCATTATTAAAAATATCTAGCTATGCGTCACATGCACATGCAGAGAAAAAATATTATAGACATGAAACCCATTTTTTTTCATGATTCGGATAGAGAATACAATGTAAAAATGAAGTTTTCCATTTACCTCTATTATCAAATTTCCTTTGTTCTCTTGTTATTCTTTGTTGAAGAGATAACTAGAAAGGCAGCTTGCAAATGTCTGGAGCACTACCCAACAGGAACTAGTGCTGCCATCTAGTGCTCTTTCTAATGTATAACACTCTTGCAAAACTGCTGCCATATAGTACTGCAGACCCGTTCACACTTTTCAACAAAGGATAAACAAGAAAATGAAGACAATTTGATCATATAAGTAAAATGAAAAGTTGTTTAAAAATTACATCCTCTATCTGAATCCTGAAAGAAAAATGTTGGGTTTAATGTCCCTTTAACATTATAACAGTGATAACTTTTACTAAAAACATTTGCCAATACATGTATATTGCAAATATGTTTCTATTAGATGTAATTATTTTAAATTTTGACCGGAATGTCCCTTTCAAGAGAAATCCCCTTCCCCCTTCTTTACAATATTTGTCCTTTGTTATTTAATTAGTGATGACCTTTTGACAGCTTATGGGAATGTGTCAGCTAGACTTTAAACCGATAATTTCCCTTCAGTACACACTGAACAGTGCCCTGTGTGTAGTGAGATCAGGACATACAAGGAAGGAGGGATCAGCACGCAGAACTAAAGGGGGGCAAAGCGAGTAGAGTAGGAGCAGCTGGATTGGCATTTAAAGCACTTCTACTGTCAGACTTCCGTGTAGCTCACTGGCGTATACAGAGCCCAGGAATGCGGCTACAAGCCTCTGTATATAGGTTCATCTGTCTTAAAGGGACACATGACCCACATTTTTTTCTTTTATGATTCATATAGAACATGCAATTTTAAGCAACTTTACTACTTAATTAATTTACTCCTACATTTTTCATTGTTATTTTGCTATCTTTATTTGAAAAAGCAGGAATTTAGGAGTTTAGGAGCCGGCCCATTTTTGGTTTAGCACCTGGGTAGCGCTTGCTGATTGGTGGCTACATTTAGCCACCAATCAGCAAGTGCTACCCAGGTGCTAAACCAAAAATGGGCCTTTACATTCCTGCTTTTTTCAAATAAAGATACCAAGAGAACAAATAAAAAAATGATAATAGGAGTAAATTCGAAAGTTGCTTAAAACGTCATGGTCTATCCAAAAAAAAATTGGGTTTTGTGTCCCTTTAAAGGCCGGAATTAGCAGCAGTGCCTGTAACCATTTATATGTCTCTCAAACTGTATCCATTTCTATAAAAATTTGCATTAAGTACAAGTCTGCTTCATCTGATTACCAGCTCCATTCACCTGCAAAAGAATAAAGTGTATGTGTGAAACGATTCTGTGTCCCGTAGCTGCTGATTGCTGTGCTGTGGGAAGTCAGGGGACAATCTTATTCCTGCAGCCTGCATAAATACCGCTATTAGCATGTACACAAGGCGCGAACAAAATGTCTGTGGTTGAAAAATACTGGCCAGGTGGCAACTCTATCTGTAACTTAGCTTTTTAAAATGCTGCAAATTGCATAAACCAGCTATTTGATTTGCAGGTTAAAGAACTTTTTGGCCTCCTAGGGAGCTTGGTAAAATCACTATTTTACTTTAAAGGGACATTAAACACTAAATACATGCTAGATAGAATGATGCATTCAAAGAAAAGATTAGTCCATGACTAACATGTAGATGTATTTTTAAAGTTTCATTAGTTGTTTAAAAAGTGACAAAATAAGTGTAAAGTTTTAGTGTCTATAAAACACTGGGAGCTGCCATGTTGTAACTTGTGTTACCTTCTCTGCTGTGGCCAATTAGGGTCAGTTATAAATAGGTCACAAAAGTGTGCAGCCAATGGTTGTGCTGGATTTAACAGTGTTCTGCACTTCCATTTCTAACAGGAACTGAACCGCTCACAATTTCAGAATGGAATTACAGGCAAAGAGGACAAAATAAATAATGAAAGTATATTGCAGAGTTGTTTTACTATATACAATTTATCATTTTATATTACCATCTCAAAGTGTTTAATGTCCCTTTAAAAGCAAGAGGTTTCCTTAAAAGGGACATGAAACCCATTCTTTTCTGTCTTTCATGATTCAGACAGAGCATTCAATTTTGAGAAAAAGTTTCCAATTTACTTCTATTATCAAATTTGCTTTGTTATCATGTTATTCTTTGTTGGAGAGATATCTAGATAGGTACACATGCCATATAGTGCAGCAGAAACGTGCACGCTCCTGATCTTACCTTACCTGCTTTTCAACAAAGGATATTGAGAAAAGAAGACAATTTAATAATAATAGTATATTGGAAAGTTGTTTAAAATTGCATGCTCTATCTGAATCACAACATTTTTTTGAGGGGTTTTTATGTCCCTTTAAAACTATTGACAGATATGTTCTAACACAAATGAGGCATTTTTCCACCTCGAAGATATTGGTTGTAAGCCTGTCTGCAGGGGCAGATATTCGCTTTTGCTTTATCATTTCTTTAAATTGTTGCTTTTTTTGCTGTAAAGACGTGTATGTCCCTTTAAAGGTGTTTAAAGGGGTTGTAGACAAGGAGAGGAAAAGTGGACAGCAGGAAGTAATAAGGATTAACAAAAAAAGAAAGCAGATGTAGAAAAAGGGATGAGAGTGCAGATAGAATGAGACTCACACAGATAACAGAGAGCACAGAGAAAATAAACAGCTGATAAATGAGATAAAGAAACAGCTGAGAATAAGGGAGAGTGTCATCAAGAGACAGCTCTGTAAAAGAGCACTCAAAGCTTGCAGGGGGAGAGAGAGAGAGGAAAAGAGAGAGAAGAAGGAAATAAACAGGCAGAAAAAAAAAAGCAGAGCAAAGAAAGAAGAGATGTGAATATCGACCACAGTAAAATGGGTGGAGTTGAGTGGGCTGCACAAATTGTGTGGACGGAAAAAGAAGGAGGAAGTGATGCACGTGAAGAGGTGCTCAGAGACACTGGTGCTGAAAAACAACGAGGCAGTGCTCAGCTAAGGCTTCACAAGATGCTTAAAAGTACTTTCGTGAAATCATAAAGGTAAGTGTGTTGTAAGATATCAGGGCCACAAGTTTCCACCTGCTATAGAGCGCCCTCAAAGGGGTTAAACACACATTAGAAGGAAACTGCAGCTGATCCAATCAGAAGTGCTAGTTGCACACTCCAGTTCTGTAACTGTCACTGCTGACTGGATCAGCAGCAGATTCGTCTCAGGACCAACAGTGCTCTGCAGGTCCCAAGCTGTACATGACATTCTAATGCATTAAAGCATGCAATTTGTTGATTATAATGCCCCTTTAATATTTTGTCTTTCTTTCTATGCTATAGTGTTATATTGCATTGTCTATGTTCTTTTGATTGCTGTTTTGTAAAATAGTGTTAAAAAGTCTAAAACAAAAAGTGCAGAGAACCAGAGAGATAACAAAGCTGCAAAAATATATATTATTAAAGGGATATTGGAAATTGAAACAACTTTCCAATTTATTTCTGTTATCTAATTTGCTTTGTCCTCTAAGTATCATTTGTTGGAAACCATACTTAGGTAGTCACAGGAGCAGCAATGCACAACTGGGATAGGGTTCACAGACGTCCCCGATTTCCCGGGGACAGTCCCCGGATTGAGGAGACTGTCCCCAGACAAATGATGTCCCCGGGAAGACGGTCGTGAGGCAAGTAGGCGCACACCTAATGTGCGCACAGTCAGAAGTTACACAGTTCCTGCCCGCTGTAATGTAAAAGTGTTATCCGCACTATTTACAAAGTGCGAGAACCCTGAGAAGGTAGCACTTGGAATAGCGCAGATATATAGAAAAAAAGTTAAACCTTGATCTTTTGTGAGGGCGTTGGATCATCAGTGCGACAGAAGGCAGTTTTTTTTTTTCTTTTTTATCCTGCATGTTTTTTACTTTTATTTTTATTCCCTGCTGTAGGATGCCACCCTGCCCTTTTTTTTCTTCTTTACACTCAGTCCCCTCAGTATTATTCTACTGGGGAACTGATTCTGCACAGTGCATTTTTTGTCCTACTCTGTTTCCATCAGTTCCAGCTGTTTTTTTACTGCAGTACTCCTTATGTTGTCAGTCACCATTCTTTAGGAAGTGTATTCATCTTTAGCTTCATGCAGGTTTACCTAGAGAAGTTTGTGTAATACAGCCGTAGGGTTGCCACCTCGGTCATGTTTTCCTGGACACTTATGAGTTACACATGCTGCAGGGTGTGCAGGGAGGAACATGTATTGTGTTTCTGGACAGCACTATTCATGTTCCTCCCTGCAGCATGTGTAACTTAAAGGGACAGTACACTATAAAATTGTTTTTCCATAAATGTTTTTTAAATGACTTGTTATACCAACTGCAGAGTATAAAATATTTGAGAAATTGCATTTTCGGGTTTATTTGTGTATCTGAAGTAGCTGGCTTTGTGCCTTGAAACCACAGCCTATTACAATGGGTTGAGCTTCAGGTAATATCAGATCTCATTATGTTATCACTTTTATGTACACACACTTGCTTCCTTATGTTATATTTGTCTGGAACACTAAAGCTCAATACATAGAGAGAACAATGGAAAATTATCATTTTATTACTTAACTATCCTGCCCCCCACTGAGAATGTAATCTCTTCTGTGGGCTGTGTTTACTTAGGCTTGTCAATAGCGTATGCGCCAGTATCAAAACTTTCAGTATAGGTTGGGAAACCACAAGCTAAATCAGCTATTTCAAATGCTGAAATATGAGTAAAGGAGCTACTTGCAACCAATTTAATACACTCTAGCAGATAAAAAGGATCATTGGGAATAATTTAAAGGGGAGAAAGTTTTTGGGTGAACTGTCCCTTTAAGTGTTCTGTATTTTAAGGGACGGATGGCAACCCTAAAATACAGGATGCAGGACACATTCTACCTAGTCCTAGGCCCTATACACATTAACCCCTTAGACAGGGCCGGACTGGGACCAAAAATAGGCCTGGTCATTTTCAGGCAAAGCAGCCCCCCACTTACCCCGGAACCGTTTGTTATTTAACAGTATACCAAAAATAACAAGGGTAATGTGTTTGTTTAAAGGGACAATCTACTCCAGAATTTCTATTATAAAAATATAGATATTCCCTTTATTACCCATTCCCCAGTTTTGCTAAACTAATGCTGTTATATTAATACACTTCTGACCTCTGTGATTACCTCTGGGGGATAGACCAGCTCCAATTTGCAGCCCCCTCAACAAATTGTATAACTTATTTTTACAACTTCTTAAAAAATGTTTCAGTGTTGTGATTATATAGCTGGTCCTGCCTTGAACTTTCTTTCTTTTTTCTTTTTCCTTCCATCTCTCCTCTCTCTGCCTCCCCCTCTCTCTTCCTCTCTCAGAAAAAGAACCTCATTAATAATAAAAGGCTAAATTTATAAATACTTCTTAGTCAACAACGATCTATCAACCGCCCTTAGCGAAAAAAAATTCTTCTCTTTTCTCTATTTTTCTCCCTTTTCCTTCTCCTTACACCTTTTTCCTTTAGGGAATTACTCTTTCAAGAATCTAATTTAGGCTTTACACAAGTAGACTTTTACTCAAACACTAAGAATATAAACTTTAGAAACGAGCTGATTATTATGTCTCAATACACCAGTCCTAACTCTCTGATGGCTGCTTTATTACTTTTAATACTATTCTTACCCTGTTTCTTTTAACACAAAAAATGAGTTTCTGGATAAAGTACAAACAATTCACAAGAAGCTGATTCTACTTTAAAGCTGATTCTACTTTCAGCTTTGCAACTTACGGAATGAAATATTTATTCAAACACTAAGAATAGTAAACTTTTAGAAAAGAGCTAAAATATTGTGTCACAATGCAGCAGTCCTAATTCTCTAATGGCAGCCGTAATACTTTTAATACTATTCTTTCTTCTTTAGCACAATGGAGAGAAAAATAAGGGTTAATAGTCCTAAACAATCTTAGGTCTTTTTAGCAATGTTCAGCTTGTAAATATCACCTCCAGATATCAGGAACTTCAGGTAACCCAGTGAGTCTCTGAATAAAGTACAAGCAGTTCACGATAAGCTGATACTGCTTTATAACTTCTGTAGCTGAACAAAAGAAAGACACCGTGAAGCTTTAGACACTCCCAAATGCGAAACTGGTAGACTCTGCAACAACGGTCCCACAATTTGGTAATGATTAATGTAATTGTCACATAGTCAGCTATCAATATAGCAGTAACAGGTGTCACCTCAAAAGCAAACGTACAGTGTCAGGCACCCTCCTTTAGTGAGCCCACCGGCTCAAGCGTAAAATACTGGGAACAAGGACTTGGTATAATACTTGCAGTTTCTTTGGGGGTATAAGGATCCAAACCGGTTCCACAGTCCGAGTTTCCACTTTGAGAAATCTGAAAAAAGAGCGCGTGCCCACTTGAAGAGAACTGTTGCTCTCAGCCGATGATCCGTGTCTCGTCAAACAAGAAAAGTTCCTCCAGTAGCCGGCGAGCAAAAGGTTTACTCCAAGGGGATAGGGGGTGACACTCGGATCCCTCCGTGAGTCAGCAACCCCTCTCAACCACAAGCGAGCAACTTCTGCCGCCCGGCCTGGGGCTCGTCACTTACTTTCGACCGAGCCACTACTCCAGTATCGGATATCCTTCTTGCGGATCACCTGCCCCTGTGTGATACTTCTGTGATAGCTGCGGATTACACCGCACGTCTTTAGGCTTCCTACAGCTTGACGCCAGAAGGCGACTCTGTGCCCAAACAAGCCCAGGTGAATGTAGGCCTCGGGGCTGTAAGCGTGGGGAGATGGAGCGCGGGTACTCTGTTCCAGCAACCGCTCTGGAGGATCACTGTGACGTGAAAGCTCCTCCCCAAACAGGAAACCCGCCTTGAACTTTCTGTCTGACCAGCCCATATTAAATCTGAGTGGTAAAGGGGACAGTATAGCAGGTAAAGGGACCTATCTTGTGAAGTAATCATAAAAATATAGCTATCTACATCCATTACAGTATTTATTTTGTCCCATGTCCTGTTATTTTACTCTGAAAATTGATGTTTTTCCCAATTTCCAAAAAAGGTTAAATCCATACTCCAGAATCCAAACCTTGCTACAGTCTACACAGTGATTGCTTGATCAGTGTGCTAGCACATATACCCTAATTGGCTTTAGCAGATAAGATAAGCAGTACTTATCTACTTAAACCCCAAATTTGTATTTTATTATTCTGCTAGACCATACAATTTTAAATAACTTTCCAATTTACTTCTAATTAGCTTCATTCTCTTGATATCCTTTGCAGAAGGAGCAGCACAGCACTATTAGCTGAACACTTCTAATCAACAGCTATCTCCGTGTATTGGCGGATATGTGCATATATTTTTTAGGGTCCTTCTTTTACATATATTTTTTAACAAGGGATACCAAGAAAACAAAGTACATTTAAAAATTTAAGTGAATTTAAAAGTGTCTTAAAATTGTATGCTTTATCTGAATCATGCAAGTTTTAGTTTTGACTTTTCTATCCCTTTAAATTACTTATCAAAAGATATGTCCTTGGAGTGTAAAACATATTTTCCTTACAAAATGACTGCTTTTTAATCATTCAGATCTTTTGTAATGCAGTGCTTTATTTTGTATATGTAAATGTCTGTGGGTGAATAAATATGAGGGCGTTGTCCCTTTAATAGATACTATTTAAAGGGATAGGAAAGTCAAAATTAAACTTGCATGATTCAGATAGAGCATGTCATTTTAAGACACTTTTAAATTCACTTCTATTTTCAAATGTGCTTTGTTCTCTTAGTATCCCTTGTTAAAAAATGAATATGTACATATCATACACTAGTGGGAGCTGCTGCTAATTGGTGCCTGCACACATTTGTCTCTTGTGATTGGATAATAGATATTTTCTGCTTCCTGTCAGTATTTCAATGCTGTCCCTTCAGCAATGGATAACAAAAGAATGAAGACAATTTGATAATAGAATTAAATTGGAAAGTTGTTTAAAATTGTATGTTCTATCTGAATCATAAAAGAAAAATGTAGGGTTTTCCTATCCCTTTAAACCCTGGAACAAACTTAGATAAAGTTTATGATTTGTTTAATTGGTGAAATAAGAAACAGATAAAGGCACTTTTCTTGTTGCGTATACAGGCTGCTCCTACAGCGCAATCTGTCACATACATCACTGTAATGGAGCTTTCAGATGTGAAGAAACATATGTGCATTTTAGTTGTGTTTTTTTTTTTTTTAAACAGTGCTACAATAATACATTTAGTTTTAGTTTTTTGTAATATTAAATTATTGTACCTTCTATAACTCTTTAGTAGCAACCTGTTGTACTTAAACAAAAAACATATGTTGTTAGGTATGTATTAACTGCAGAGTAATTCCACAGAGTTCAGTAGTCACTCACTGTGATGATATTGGCTAAGCCATGGACCCTGGGCAACCTCCTTTGCAACCTCCAACCGAGTTGTACTTAAACAAAAACCATATGTTGTTAGGTATTTATTAACTGCAGAGTAATTTCACAGAGTTCAGTAGTCACTCACTGTGATGATATTGGCTAAGCCATGGGCCCTGGGCAACCTCCTGTGCTAAATGTAAGCCTAATATTTCTTTAAAGGGACACTCAATCAAAATTAAACTTTCATGATTCAGATGCATGCCATTTTTAAACAACTTTCCAATTTACTTCCAATAACAAAATGTGCACAGTCTTTTTATATTAAAACGTTTTGAGTCACCAGCTCCTACTGGGCATGTGCAAGAATAAGTATGTATGCATTTGTAAATGGCTGAGTGCTGTCACATGGTACGTGTATGCATTTGTGATTGGCTGATGGCTGTCACATGGTACAGGGGGAGTGGAAAAAGACATAACTTTTAAAATTGTCAGAAAAAAAAATCTACTACTCATGAAGTTCAGACTAAGTGCTATTGCATTGTCTTGTTATCTTGCATTTGTTGATTATGCAAATCTACTGTGTTGACTAGCTTAGTAAGTACAGTCTCTCAAGGAAGAGTACAGCCGTACAGATAGCTCAGGTTGCAGGTTCGATCCCCGGTGAGGTCCACTCAGCCTTACATCCTTCCGAGGTCGATAAAATGAGCAGCGCCTTGAGACCCTTGAGGGTGATTAGCTGCGCTTTACAAGTACCCAATACATACACAGCAGTGACGTGCACTCATAGGAGGCAGGTGAGGCACTGCCGCACCTGCCATTTGGGACAAATGAAAAAAAATAACATAATTTTATTAAAAAAAAAAAGTTAAATAAAGTTAAAAGTTTTTTTACATTTCTAGCTCTATAATATTGCACAATAGAGAGGCACTGGGTTCTGGTGTTTCTCTATTGCTCAATATTTTACATGTATGTTTATTACTAGCCGCTCTGCAGCACCACCCGGTGGTGATTTACAGCAGCAGCGCGGCTGAAAAAACTGTGAAAGAGGCACCTCTAATGAGGCCTCGTATTTTCCCTGGGAGACCGGCTCAGCCAATCAACACTGGTTGACTCCCTGGCCCTGCTGTATTGTGTCTACTGCGCATGCGCAACACGGAGCAGTCTGACGGCGCGGGAACAACAGTGAAAACAGTCAGTGCCACTGATTCCTAACTGTTTGGGACTAACTGTCAGCGAGTGGAGCCTGAGCTAATTGCAGCTGCCCCCTGGTCCTGCCTGCCCTGACTGGTCATCACTGAGGAGCCGTCGCCGAGTCACCAACACAGTCACACAAGTAAGTCAGAATGACAAGCCATCGTGTGTAACTGTGATGTGATGATTTGTGAGCACTGCAGTAAATATAATAAGGCAGAGAGTGAGACTGAGAGACAAGTAGTGGCCGCGGCCGCCCCCCCCCCCCCACCCCTCTGCTCTGATGTTAAGTGTCTGTGTGAGTCTCACACAGATACTTAACATCAGAGCAGAGGGGGACTGTGATGAGTGAGTGACCGGGCGTCAATTACATGTAATGAGACTCTGACATCATCTTCTCCTCGGCTAAAATGTATTTGAGACTCAAATGAGCAGCTGGCATCTTGTGATTTTGTTAACAGTAGGCAGTGGGCACTAAGGCAGTTAGGCAGAGTAGTGGCTGCCCGCCCCCTCTGATGTTAAATAAACTTTGTGCCTGATGGTCCCGGTCAGTGTTGCTGCCTACTACTGAGTGTCTGAGTCTGACATCTTCTCTGCTTACAAAATGTATTTTACAGAATGAGCAGCCATCTTGTGCACACTGCACAATGCACATAATATATTTAATATATTATGTGCATTGTGCAGTGTGCACAAGATGGCTGCTCATTCTGTAAAATAAATTTTGTAAGCAGAGAAGATGTCAGACTCAGACACTCAGTAGTAGGCAGCAACACTGACCGGGATTATAAGACATAGAATAGTGGCCTAGTGGCCTCCCCCTCTCTGATGTTAAATTTTGAGTCTGACCCGGTCAGTGTTGCTGCCTACTACTGAGTGTCTGAGTCTGACATCTTATCTGCTTACACAATTTATTTTACAGAATGAGCAGCCATCTTGTGCACACTGCACAATGAATGCACATAATATATTATAAGGCAGAGAATAGTGGCCTCCCCCTCTCTGATGTTAAATTTTGTGTCTGACCTGGTCAGTGTTGCTGCCTACTACTGAGTGTCTGAGTCTGACATCATATCTGCTTACAAAATTTATTTTACAGAATGAGCAGCCATCTTGTGCACACTGCACAATGCACATAATATATTATAAGGCAGAGAATAGTGGCCCCCACCTCTCTGATGTTAAATTTTGTGTCTGACCTGGTCAGTGTTGTAACTTGCTACTGACATCTTCTCTGCTTAATAAATAAATTTTACAAGTAACAACACTGACCAGGTCAGACACAAAGTTTTACATCAGAGGGGGCGGCCACTACTCTGCCTGCCCTATAATATATTTACTGTGCACAAAATCACAAGATGGCTGCTCATTCTGTAAAATTAATTTAGTAAGCAGAGAAGATTTCAATAGCAACATTGAATTTGCAAGCAAAGAAAGTAAATAATAAAAGTGAATGTTTTGGCAGTTTACTGTTAGGAATTTAGGGTTAATATGTGATTAGCAGCTAAATATCTTTAGGATGAAATTTGAATAGAGCTCCCCCTGTGGCAATCATTGTGTAAATTTGCCAAATCAAGTCACATTTCTTATTAACCCGTAGTACAGTGGTCTCTTTCTGTTCTGGAAAAAGGGGGCAAAATAAATAAAGTATATTGCAAATTTTTTTTTTTTTTGCATGTGTATGCGTGTGGTGTAAATAATTGTAATTGCCCTTATGCAACCTACTAATTTAATCGTCAATTTAAGCTACCACAATGGTTCATATATTGGCTTCTTCTCGGGCCTATCATAGCCAGTGCCTCACTTGCCTCTGACCTCACCGCACGTCACTGATACACAGCAGGAAGGTGCTAGGCAGGGAGGGTGCTCTGGCTCACGGCTTACTCATATTCAATTTGATATTGAGATTACCACCGTGGACCGGGCTGCAACATACCCCGGTGTTGTCCTTCCTTGAGTGACTGTCACTGTCCTTACTACGCTTTACTTGCTAGCACGGAGGCTATTTAATTAAATATTTATTAGGCTTACGTAATGATAATCATTTAGCACAGCAGGTTGCCCAGGGTCCATGGCCCAGTCGATGTCATCACAGTGACTACTGAAGCATGTGGAATTAGTCTGCAGTTAATAAATAACTGGCAACATATGGTTTTCCACATTTTTCTTTACCCCAGCACCAGATGCACCCACCTGAGCACACAGATTTTTTCAGCGTTCACACCACATGCTTTGAAAGAGATTTGCTTTTAGCACCCGTGCCACCTGTGATCACGTGCTTGCCTCACATGATTGACTAAGCGGAAGACCGAATAGGATTTTTTTTCTTTTAAAAAACGAAACAGTGAGTACAGCCAATACAGCTGAAACATGTTAGATGTTTCCTGTCTGAAGTTACTTATACAGATGTTACATACATGATGCCTTGCTGTTTTTAAATATGATTGAATAAAGAGATTTTTTAATACCTTCGCTTCTTGTTACTGCAACGCACCACCGCATCACTTTCACTGTGTGCTTGGCCCACTACAACTTAAGACAGAGCCACAGTGACAGCAGTTGGTGTCGTGAGTGCATTAATTGTTGGTGGGAAGGGCCAGCGGCCCATCAGTCATTTGCCCGGTATGCCCTATGGTCAGTCCGGTAGATGCTAGTGACACACAGACATCAGTATCAATATAATACAGTAGTTGTTCTCTAGGTATCACTAGGTTCTAAAGGGTTTAACAGTTTGTGCTCTCAGTAAACAACAAGCATCTAATGAGTTAAATAGTTTCTGCTCTCTGTACCTCACTAGGTTCTAAGGGCTTAAACAATTACTGCTCTATGCCTGCCACTAGCATCTAAGGAGTTAAAAGGCTTCTGCTCAGTATGATTCACGAGCATCTAAGGGGTTAAAAGGTTATGTTTCTAGACTTCTCTGAGACAGGAAAACAGCTACTAAATGCTGCTTTTTTATATGTTTTAATGTGTATGTGGTTTTGTGTGTGTAAATATGTGTGTTTGTGTGTAAATATGTGTGTATGAGTATTTATATGTGTGTGTATGAGTATTTATATGTGTGTGTGTGTGTAAATATGTGTGTTTGTGTGTGTGTATAAATATGTATGTCTGTGTTTATAAATGTCTGCGTGTGTGCACAGTTAGAGATTCATATTTCATTATATATGTTTGAAGGTATCCTATTCAATATTTTACTGTTTTGAATTGTTAATTTATATTGTTACTAGTGCTAAAGCCCGTGTACAATTTTCTGCAGCGCAGCTGTCCTGCCCGACCCTGCCCACCAGACCCCGACATGCCCACTCCTGTCCGACCACACCCAGTCTCATCCCCGTCATGACCCTTGCCTGCTCCTGCCCACCCTCTCTGCTGTCTGATCCTCACGGCGGCCACTGCTGATACTTCCTTACGGCCAGGTATGTTTGTCTAGCGCTGCAGTCTCTACTGTGCATGACTGCATCGGACAAACATACCTGTCCTTTTATAATATAGAATTGTTGAACCAGAATTCTTTGGTAAAAATAAAATACAAAATATGCATTGAAACGCAGTGTATTTGGTATGTGTTGATGGAGTGATTGTATGAGAGATATATATATATATATTTTGCATACAAAGAGAGAAGCGCTCTACCAGGAACGAACAACAGCTCAGTGGCTTGTTCTATGGCGATTTACCACCCGGAAGCAGCCTCTTTTAGACCAGTGTGCTTTTCACAGAAGAAAACTTTCCTGAAGTATATCAGTCTGATCCTGCCAGTAAGGTCAGTCCAGCCCTGAAATACCAGGCAATTCTCCTCTGAACAAGGAACATGACAACCCCAGACGATCGTTTCGGCCTTCTATGGGCCTCGTCAGTGAGTTGCAGCCACATTCCTCTAAGCACACTGGGCAAGGAGTCCACGTCTGGTTTCCCCCATCACCCATAGGGAGACTTCCCCAGGGTCATAATAATTTGCATACAAAGAGAGAAGCGCCATAGAACAAGCCACTGAGCTGTTGTTCGTTCCTGGTAGAGCGCTTCTCTCTTCGTATGCAAATTATTATGACCCTGGGGAAGTCTCCCTATGGGTGATGGGGGAAACCAGACGTGGACTCCTTGCCCAGTGTGCTTAGAGGAATGTGGCTGCACCTCACTGACGAAGCCCATAGGAGGCCGAAACAATCGTCTGGGGTTGTCATGTTCCTTGTTCAGAGGAGAATTGCCTGGTATTTCGGGGCTGGACTGACCTTACTTGGCGGGATCAGACTGATATACTTCAGGAAAGTTTTCTTCTGTGAAAAGCACACTGGTCTAAAAGAGGCTGCCTCCGGGTGGTAAATCGCCATAGAACAAGCCACTGAGCTGTTGTTCGTTCCTGGTAGAGCGCTTCTCTCTTTGTATGCAAAATATATATATATATCTCTCATACAATCACTCCATCAACACATACCAAATACACTGCATATATAATTTGAGGAAATATGCTAATAAAATAGTTTTTTACCATTTGCCAAAAAAAATGTCCCCGGATTTATACTGGGAGGTAGCTGCTGATTGGTGGCTGCACATAAATACCACTGTTCTCATTGGCTCATGTGATCTTTTCAGAATAATTAAGTGTTTCTGATAAACAATAAGCATTTCTGATTGTAATTGTGTTTGGATAAAAAATTCCATTAACATGCCAATAATTACCAAACAATAGATTATGATCAACCCTCTAATTAGCATATATTCACAGAAATACATATACAGCATAACTCATAAAACGACCAGCGAAATGCGTCAGATATCGCGCAAACAGGAGGGTGCTGGCGGTGCTTATTTGAACTGTGAGTAACTATTGTTTTAACAATATTACAAATAAATTATTTTGTTTTTTAACCGCCATGAGGCTCCTCGTATGCAAATACTGGGATTCATTTAATTTGTACACCGTTATTATTGTTTGCTTTGTTGACAATATTTAACTCATAACCTAAACCTGCAAGTACTGCATTTGAACAACAATTTGTTTATAATTAGGGATGGGCGAATGTTTTACAACATTTAAAAAATGAAACAAATTTTAACACATTAGTTAATTTTTCTTATAATTCCATTAGAATTATGTAATATTTTAATTCGAAAAATGTATATATATTTCTAATGCTTCCTTTAAATGTAATATTCGAATTATGCAATATTCTACATAGAAACATTCAAACTTTTGAATAGTATTTGTTAAAGGGACAGTCTACACCAGAATTTTATTATTTTAAAAGATAGATAATCCCTTTATTACCCATTTCCCAGTTTTGCATAACTAACACAGTTATAATAATATACTTTTAACCTCTGTGATTATCTTGTATCTAAGCCTCTGCAAACTGCCCCTTTTTCAGTTCTTTTGACAGACTTGTAGTCTAGCCAATCAGTGCCTGCTCCCAGATAACTTCTCGTGCACGAGCACAGTGTTATCTATATGAAATACGTTAACTAACACCCTCTAGTGGTGAAAAACTGTTATAATGCATTCTGAAAGAGGTGGGCTTCAAGGTCTAAGAAATTAGCATATGAACCTCCTAGGTTAAGCTTTCAACTAAGAATACCAAGAGAACAAAGCAAAATTGGTGATAAAAGTAAATTGGAAAATTGTTTAAAATTACATGCTCTATCTGAATCATGAAAGTTTATTTTGGCCTAGACTGTCCCTCTAAATCAAATGTTACATTCCAAATTTCGAATGTGGACATTCAATTTAATTATAAACATTCAAATTTAAAAGTGACATTTGAAAAACTGTAAATAGCATTCAATTATAGAACTTGTCAACATTTGATTATGTAAATAAAACTTCTACAATAACATTCGTTCTAACATTTGAATTAGAATATAAACACATTCGCCCATCCTATTTATAATTAGATTCCAACATACTTAGATTATTTTTCATCAAAACAGGACCTTTATTTTTATATGTATTCTTTTGTATTTGTGGCAACCCTAAATGGTTGCAGGGCTGCCACTCAACTGGGCCGACTAGTATTTTTATGATTTAGGTCAACATATGTTATAAATAAGAAATACAGAAGTTACACTTATGGTAAAACTTCTAAGTGTGTGGGAATTGTATTTCAATAAGTCATGACAAGTTTTAGCATTTTATGTTTCTGAATTATGCAACATACTTATTTTCACAACTTTATGTTAAATAATTTGGTCAGTATTTTTCTAAGAAAGGTGTCAACCATAATTGACTGTGTGTGAAAGATCATATAAAGGGAGCATAAAGCTTTCACACTTTACACACACATCTGTCTATATCATCTATCTATCTATCTATCTATCTATCTATCTAGTCTACATTGGAACAAAATTTCTGTTGTGATATCAATTTTCAAAATTCTATATCATTACAAAACTGCCAAATTTCATTTAAATTGCTCATCCCTTTTTAAATTATTTAATATAGAGAAAAAGTAGTTTTTCAGAAAAAAAAATCAATTGATTTATAATTGGGATTTTTAGGAAGTACTGCAGCTGAAATGGCTAAGTGAATTTTTATGAAACAACAGTGATGATTTTTTTTACTTGATCAAATGACCTTTCGTTAGTTTGAAGTTTATAACTCCTTTTTTTTTTTTTTTAAAATCAATTTTAAGTTATTTCATTGAAAGTAGCTTTGGTTTTGCTGCAGCCTTTACTGTCAGTGCAGATTGTACTGTTATGTTGCCACCTGACATGCTCAGTAGAGTGTTTCTTTTCCAGCAAATGTTTAATCTTGCTGCAGTGCAGGAGTCTGTCAGCAGGGGGGGCATATTTGCGTGTTTGCTTCTCCACACTACTAAAGACCATAGGGGCCGATTTATTAAGGGCAGAATGGCCCTGAATGTGCCTGTTTCAATGCGAGCTTTCAGGCTCCCCGGAAACAGGAGTTAAGAAGCAGCAGTCTTAAGACCACTGCTCCTTAACTCGTACGCCTCCTCTGAGGCTGTGGACATCAATCCGCCCGATCTCATACAATCGAGTTGATTGACACCCCATGCTAGTGGTCGCGAATCTGCAGGTGGGGGCATTGCTACAGCGGATCATGTCAGTCGGACTGTTAATAAATCGGCCCCCAATTCTCAAAAACTTTACAGCCTGGGGAGAGAAATTATAGTGCAGACTTCACAAGTTCAGCGTTTACTAAGGGAGATAATATGCACATGTTAAAATATTTTAATGTGATGCAGAATAACTGTAAAAGAGCGGATAAAAAAATATCACCTTAACATCTCTGTAAAAAAGAAAGACATTTTATCTCAAAATTCATTAAGCTCAACAGAGTAAGTGCTTTGTGTTCCAGAGATAATCTTGTTACTGTCATCTGCATGGTGGAGAAATAAAACCAAAGCCCAACCATTAGTGCTGAGTTCACACTTTACTGTGATCTCATGGCTAGCGAGAAAAGTTTGAGGTAAAATATCTTCCTTTTTTACATATAGATGTCCCTTTAATTCTCTAAAAAGGGCCAGGACCTGGAAGTCCCAGAGAGATGATAGCTGCCTCCGATAGAAAGTAATGAAGCTCTCTAAGATACAGCATCTCACAGTGGAGAGTGAGGTTAACAAGGGACTGGAGCACCCAAAGCTGACATAAATTCCCAGTTTTCAGCAAATACATAATAAGCTGAAATGTTTTCACTGCAATTTAACTTGTATTGCTTCTAGTTTAATACACATGACTTTTCTGTCAGTTAAAGGGACACTGTACAATAAAATGTTTTCCCTTTCATGTGTTCCAAATGACTTATGATACCTAACACATATAGGGGCCCATTTATCAAGCTCTGAACGGAGCTTGTGGGCCCGTGTTTCTGGCGAGTTTTCAGACTCGCCAGAAACGGCAGTTATGAAGCAGCGGTATAAAGACCGCTGCTCCATAATCCTGTCCGTCTGCTCTGAGCAGGTGGACAGGAATCGCCGGAAATCAACCCGATCGAGTACAATCGGGTTGATTGACACCTCCCTGCTGGCGGCCAATTGGCTGCGAGTCTGCAGAGGGAGGCGTTGCACCAGCAGCTCTTTTGAGCTGCTGGTGCAATGCTGAATACAGAGAGCGTATTGCTCTCCGCGTTCAGCGAGGTCTTCAGGTCCGCAAGACCTTTGATAAATAGGCCCCATAGTATTAAAGGGGCAGTGTACACCAATTTTCATATAACTGCATGTAATAGACAATACCATGAAGAATAATATGCACAGTGTCAGATACTGATCTAAAAATTCTGTATAAAACCTTTTAGTCTTCAGTCTACATCTGATACTTTGGGGCTTGGTTAGGAGTCTGAAAATCTGCACAATGTTATTTTAAAATAAGCAAAACTATACATTGTTACAAAAACACTCCTAGATGGGATATATAAATGGATTATTTACAAAACATTTATGCAAAGAAAAATCTAGTGTACAATGTCCCTTTTTAAATGTATGGGAGTTTGTTCCTTCATGTTTATTTATGCATTTGAAACAGCTGATTTTACTCTTTAAAACCAATAGAATAAGGCAGCCTGAGGAAACAGCTTGTTCCTTTGTGGGTGAGCTGCCACACCTGTTAAATCTGCAGCCTGTTCGTACAAGCACATTGGTGTGCTACATAACCATTTGAGTACCCACTTGGCTCTTAATATTCTGCGGTTTTGTACAAATTTGATGATACCACACATGAGGCGCCTCTCTCTTTTGTTTAATTTCTTATTGTATACAAAACCCAAATGCATGTAACATGGGGGAATGTCCGGGTGGCGGCCATGTTAGGTCACAACACTGAGTGCTGGTGTAAAGTTGAACTTCTCTGTTATATATCTATAGATATCTGATACATCTAACATATATTTTGGCAGACAATGTTTTTTAAATACTGCTGAATGAGTACAGCTCTTTCTTTTTCAACCTTCCCTAGTGTTCTGGGATAATAGAGATAATAGAGGAGAAAGATAGCTACTGTCATCTCTATACCAATGAATGTGAAGGTAGAGATGAGGAGACCTGGGACCAAGCTACGTTAGGGAGCTTAGAGATTGTTCCAATACCACTACAAGTCCCACTAGATACAGAGGTCAGGCCTGAGGCACCTACGATGGGATCTGATGCTTATAGGTGAAGTGGTTTGAAGGTTGGCAAAGTAAGGCATGAAAGCCTGGGGGTTTGCTATAGATGCTGCACTTCATGCTAAAGTGGCTGGAGATCTTACCCCCAAACCAATGGACAGTGCTAGAGTTAACAGGATTGATTCAGCAAGATAGCGTGTCTTCCTGGTTTGACCCGATGAGGAGGTTGTTGGAAGTTAGGCAAAGGTTCCAGATCTTTGACTGCGCCCTTATACCAGCTAATTAGAAGGAGAAGCTGCAAATGAAAGATTTTACTTTGTTGTGGAACAGGGTAGGAGTTGGTTTGAGACCCTTTCTAAACTTATACATTGAATCCTTTAAGGTTATTGATATCATCATTTTCAAGCATTCTGCAAAATTCCAAGCCTATTAAAGGGACACTATACACTAAATAAATGCCAGATAGAATGATGCATTCAAAGAAATGTTTAGTCTGAGAATAACATGTATATTATATATATTATCATATGTATTTTATAAAGTTTCATGAGCTGTTTAAATATTGACAAAATAAGTGTAAAGTTTTAGTGTCTATAAAACAATAGGAGCTGCACTGTTGTTGCTTAGGTTACCTTCTCTGCTGTGGCCAATTAGGGACAGTTATAAATAGGTCACTAGAGTGTGCAGCCAATGGCTGTGTGGAATATAACAGTGTTCTGCACTTCCATTTCTAACAGGAACTGAAAAGCTCACAATTTCAGAATGCAATTACATAAAAGGGGACAAAATGAATAATGAAAGTATATTGCAGAGTTGTTATGTGTGTGTATGTGTATATATACAGTATATGTCATTTTATATTACCATCTCAAAGTGTTTAATGTCCCTTTAAGCAAAGCAGGAGACGGGCTGGATACCACAACTACCTCAAACAAATATCTATCATTGAGTAACTGCTTTTTTATTTTTATTTAATGTTTGATTGCGTTATTTGTTATGGTATTGAAAATATTCTTTATACCACTCACTGTAGTGACCAAGATGCATGTGTCAGAGTGTCCAATTTACAGCTATTATCTAATTTGGTTACATTCTCTTGGTATCCTTTGTTGAGAAGCATTCCTAGGTAGGCTCAAGGATCAGTAATGCGCTACTTGGAGCTAGCTGCTGATTGGTGGCTGCACATATATACCTCTTGTGATTGGCTCACCGTATATGCTTAACAAACTCCCAGTAGTGCATGTTGCTTCTTCAAAAAATAATACCAAGAGAATAAAGCAAATTCGGTAATAGAAGTAAATTAGAAATTGGTTTAAATTTGTAGCTCTGTCTGAATCATGAAATAACATTTTTGGGTCTCGGTTTAAACTCTTATATACCCTTGTTTATGTTGCTAACTTTAGATTTGAGGCTACCTTGTAATTATTAAGTGCCTATTAACAGGGAGATATTACTGCTTTGATATACGATAGGTCAAGTCGCCGCCCTGTATTGATCTTACACTGGTTGTTCGTTCCATAGTGTTAACCCCAGTGTGCAATTTAACATATGTGCTCCTGAAATCATGCTATTATTTTATTGTGTATTATATCAGGTTTAAAGGGACATTGTACCCTAGATTTTTCTTTTCATATATGTTTGGTAGATGACCCATTTATATAGCCATCAGGGAGTGTTTTTGTAACAATGTATAGTTTTGCTTATTTTGTTAAAAACATTGTGCTAATTTTCAGACTCCTTACCAAGCCCCAAAGTGTCAGATGTATACGCGCGTTTACAGACTACTGCTGGCTCCTGTTTATGTTATCTGTCTTTTCATATGCTGGAGAGGGGGGAGTGTCTGCTCCCAGCCCCTTTCAGTGGGTGTCCCAGACTACCTCATCAACAGTGCTAAACTGAGAGCTTCTAAGTAAGTTTTTTTTTTATAAGGTTTTATACTGGATTTTTAGATCAGTATCTGTGCATATTCTTCTTTATAGTAGTGTCTATTACATACAGTTATACGAAACTGGTGTATACTGTCCCTTTAAGAGCGGAGCTCCTGTAAGTCTGCTACTAAAGTTCAGAGTGCCAAGGCTCGAGCAGATAAGATAAAGAGGTATAATAATAAAGATAGTACATAATAGGGATGTGAATTATCTTTACTAATGACAGGGGGTAAAAACCCTTGTTAATGCTATTCCAATCCAGGTGCTAAGGATCTGAATTTGCACGAGCCGCATGCTGCACTCCCTTCAGGTTAACTATTCAGAGCCCACTTTCAGATCTTATACTTTCAAACTTGTTGTCCTGGAGGGAAGAACAGCTAGTATTCTAACAAGGATATATATATATATATATATATATATATATATATATATATATATATATATATATATAATCTCTATCTATCTATATCTATCTACAGTATATGTAGGTAGATAGATAGATAGATAGATAGATAGATATGGATTTAGTGGTCCCCTAGACTTATATGGAAGGAGCTTGAGTCTTTAGATATCATCATTATAATACTTTTTTATTTAGGGTTTTGTTTCTATAGCTTATCTATTAAGCATATCTATAATACATTGTAAGATTAGGTTGTTTACCATCATGCAAGTGTATGTATATGTTAGTACCTGATATTATTGCCTTTGCTTTGTTTAATAAGCTTTTGGAATGTCAACTTTTGTAACATAATTGTCTTGTGTTTGTACCTCAATAAGAATGCATTTAACTCAAAATAGAAAGTGCAAAGTTTAAATGTAATAAAACTTTAAAGGGACAGCGCTGCGGAATCTGTTGGCGCTCTACAAATAACTGATAATAATATTTGAACACTAAGAGCCAGATTACAAGTGGAGCGCTAAATATCACTTTCAAGGAAGCAACATTTGCGCTCCACTGCATTATACCAGCGTATGCTAATGTCAGATTTCTCCCTTCATCTTATCCTGACTATTCCTTTAAGGCACAATTAGCCATCTTTCACCGCTACTTAAGGTCCCTATCTATGCATTGCTGGATTAATGAAGTAGTTGCCACAATCAGGACTCACTACGTTTTGCTCTAGCCCGTATTCTAAGAGATCTCGTGTTACCTTGTCACAGGCACACTTGCCTAGTCTCAGTGCAGTGTTCGCAGCTCAGTCTCTACTTCTAGCCAAGTTCGTTCCTATTTTCGCTCTCACAGCTCTTCTGGATATACCCGCTTCCACAACAGGTCTCATACACTTACCAGACTAACCGCTCCACTCCATTGCGGTCTAACAGCTGATTAGTCTGATCCTGCTTCTAGACAACGCTGTGCCGTACAAACGCTGCCGTCATCGGCTACGGACCTGCTCCTCTCTGCATTCACATCTCAGTTGAACTCCGGTCATATAATTTATCAGTGCTGTTATATACAATCATTGGGAAGTTATAAGGTAATACTCCATATACCTGATTGGCAGGTTGTATATTTGATCAGTGCTGTTTGATGTATTCTTTGGGAAGTTATTTGGTAAAATTCTCCTTTCCTCTTTCTGCCAAATAACTTCAGCCATTCTTAAAGGGACAGTTTACTCAAAAATGTTCTCCCCTTTAATTTGTTCCCAATGATCCCCTTTACCTGCTGGAGTGTATTAAATTGTTTACAAGTAGATCCTTTACCCTTATATTGGCATTTTAAATAGTTGATTTAGCATGTGGTATCCCCACCTATTCTGAAAGTTTGTGGCCACAGGTCCCAGCTATAGATAAGCTTTGTAAACACAGCCAGCAGAAGAAATTATACCCCCAGTAGGATATAGCAGAGATAAGGTAATAAAATGTTGATTTTCCATTGTTCTCTCCAAGTACTGGTGATTGTTTTATGGACAAATATAAGATTAAGAAACATGTTTATGTACACAATGTGATAAAGTAATGATATCTGATTATACCTACAAGCTCAACCCATTTTATTAGGTTGTGGCTTCAAAACACAAAATCAGAGCATTAATATTCATATACTCCGCAGTTGGTAAAAAAAAAAGCAATTGTAAACACATTAAGAGAAAACTATTTTACAGTATACTGTCCCTTTAATGTGATCTGACATTTTTCCACTTGGCTATTATAAGACAGGGATAACATCCTGCTATTGTTATAGTTTTTAACCCTACTGTCACATTTTATATCATTTGCTACTATTATGTACTAAAACTACTGTGCTAGCTACATACAGAATTCTGGTCCAATAACTTAAGTTACTTAGAGAAATCTATTAACTTATAACCATAACTCTATATAGTTGTGGTCATTACAAATGTGCACTGGCATTGCAAGTTAACAACAATGTGAATGTGCCCATGAGAGCATGCGATTGCAGCATTTGTATGCTGAAATATATATATATATATATATATATATATATATATATATATATATATATATATATATATATATATATATATATATATATATATATATATATATATATATATATATATATATATATATATAAAACCCAGCACTCACTAGCAGATTCACAGCAATGTTTAACCCCTTAATGACCGCAGCACTTTTCCATTTTCTGTCCGTTTGGGACCAAGGCTATTTTTACATTTTTGCAGTGTTTGTGTTTAGCTGTAATTTTCCTCTTACTCATTTACTGTACCCACACATATTATATACCGTTTTTCTCGCCATTAAATGGACTTTCTAAAGATAACATTATTTTCATCATATCTTATAATTTACTATAAAAAAAATTATAAAATATGAGGAAAAATTGAAAAAAAATACACTTTTTCTAACTTTGACCCCCAAAATCTGTTACATATCTACAACCACCAAAAAACACCCATGCTAAATAGTTTCTAAATTTTGTCCTGAGTTTAGAAATACCCAATGTTTACACGTTCTTTACTTTTTTTGCAAGTTATAGGGCCATAAATACAAGTAGCACTTTGCTATTTCCAAACCCCTTTTTTTCAAAATTAGCGCTAGTTACATTGGAACCCTGATATCTTTCAGGAATCTCTGAATATCCATTGACATTTATATATTTTTTTTTAGTAGAGAACCCAAAGTATTGATCTAGGCCCATTTTGGTATATTTCATGCCACCATTTCACCGCCAAATGCGTTAAAATAAAAAAAATTGTTCACTTTTTCACAAATTTTTTCACAAACTTTAGGTTTCTCACTGAAATTATTTACAAACAGCTTGTGCAATTATGGCATAAATGGTTGTAAATTCTTCTCTGGGATCCCCTTTGTTCAGAAATAGCAGACTTATATGGCTTTGGTGTTGCTTTTTGGTAATTAGAATGCCACTAAATGCCACTGCGCACCACACGTGTATTATGCCCAGCAGTGAAGGGGTTAATTAGGGAGCATGTAGGGAGCTTTTTGGGGTAATTTTAGCTTTAGTGTAGTGTAGTAGACAACCCCAAGTATTGATCTAGGCCCATTTTGGTATATTTCATGCCACCATTTCACCGCCAAATGCGATCAAATTAAAAAAAAACGTTACATTTTTCACAATTTTAGGTTTCTCACTGAAATCATTTACAAACAGCTTGTGCAGTTATGGCACAAATGGTTGTAAATGCTTCTCTGGGATCCCCTTTGTTCAGAAATAGCAGACATATATGGCTTTGGCGTTGCTTTTTGGTATTTAGAAGGCCGCTAAATGCCGATGCGCATCACACGTGTATTATGGCTAGCAGTGAAGGGGTTAATTAGGTAGCTTGTAGGGAGCTTGCAGGGTTAATATCACATTTAGTGTAGAGCTCAGCCTCCCACCTGAAACATCAGACCCCCTGATCCCTCCCAAACAGCTCTCTTCCCTCCCCCACTCCACAATTGTCCCCGCCATCTTAAGTACTGGCAGAAAGTCTGCCAGTACTAAAATAAAAGCTATGTTTTTAAAAAAAAAAAAAAAGCATATTTACATATGCTGCTGTGTACTATCCCCCCCTTAGCCCCCAACCTCACTGATCCCCCCCAAACAGCTCTATAACCCTCCCACTCTAACTTAATCTGCGCCATTTTGGGTACTGGCAGCTGTCTGCCAGTACCCAGTTTAGAAGAAAAAATGTTTTTTTTTTAGTTTTTATTAAACTTTTCTGCAGTGTAGCTTCCCCCCACACAAAACCAACCCCCCACCCCTCCATGATCTCTTTTTGTGCTTTTGCACAAACAAGATTTGGCCATTTGTTACTAAAAAAAATTTCCATAGTGTAGCGGTTCCCACCCGCTCCCGCCCCGTGCACGTGCGCGCGCCCCCTAACGGCCCGCACCCGATCCCGCCCCCCTTGACGACACAGGGCACACCGATGGCCGCCCACCCGCCTCCGAAGTCGGCTCCCACCCACCAACGATACCGGCCATCGATGTCCGGTGCAGAGAGGGCCACAGAGTGGCTCTCTCTGCATTGGATGGCCGTGTAAGGTTATTGCAGGATGCCTCCATATCGAGGCATCACTGCAATAACCGGAAAGCAGCTGGAAGCGAGCAAGATCGCTTCCAGCTGCTTTCCACACCGAGGACGTGCAGGGTACGTCCTCAGGCGTTAACTGCCTTTTTTTTGAGGACGTACCCTGCACGTCCTCGGTCATTAAGGGGTTAAAAGCAAAACTGGGGGAAGTCAGTTACATTTGGCGCCAAAGGTTCCCAGTTGGTTTGTTTGGAAGTATGCATTGTGTGGGTGCTGGTTAGGGTCCCAGGAAGGGGGAGACCTTGTCGTGGTCCTGGGCTTGATCCTTTGGCGCCAAATGTAACTGACTTCCCCCAGTTTTGCTTTTAAACATTGCTGTGAATCTGCTAGTGAGTGCTGGGTTTTTTGTGTTTTGTGTTAATGTTTGTAATGCTCCCCTGCGGACCTGACACCCAGGTTGCTCGGGGGTTAACTGCCTGGGTTGCTGGGAACTTTGCAGCTGTCTGTCAGTGTTCAGGGCTGTGGAGTTAACAGTGGCTTAGGATGTGTACCCAGTCCGGTTTGTGAGTGCGGTCCATTCCTGTGTTTTGTATTTACATAGGGGAGGTTACAAAAGCCTGTGTCACCCTGGGAGGTTCCCAGTTGGTTTGTTTGGAAGTATGCATTGTGTGGGTGCTGGTTAGGGTCCCAGGAAGGGGGAGACCTTGTCGTGGTCCTGGGCTTGATCCTTTGGCGCCAAATGTAACTGACTTCCCCCAGTTTTGCTTTTAAACATTGCTGTGAATCTGCTAGTGAGTGCTGGGTTTTTTGTGTTTTGTGTTAATGTTTGTAATGCTCCCCTGCGGACCTGACACCCAGGTTGCTCGGGGGTTAACTGCCTGGGTTGCTTGGAATTTTGCTGCTGTCTGTCAGTGTTCAGGGCTGTGGAGTTAACAGTGGCTTAGGATGTGCACCCAGTCCGGTCTGCGAGTGCGGTCCATTCCTGTGTTTTATATTTATATTTATATATATATATATATATATATATATATATATATATATATATATATATATATATAAAAATTTATTTATGTGCTAATATCTGTAAATACATATATTAACACATAAATATATATGAATATGGTCATATACATATATATTTACTGGTAACACACAGTTCCCATAGACTGCAATGTAAATGCACTTTTCAGTGCCGTTTTTGTTCTAACACCCCATTCCTGCCAACTTTAGATCCCAAAAACTGCCTAGTGCAGTAGTTTTTTTTTTTTTTTTTTTATTAAAACATGCTTCTTTTTTTAAATAAAAATCTATAATGCCCGCTCTAATTTAGCACTTCACTTGTAATCTAAACCTAAATACATTTTTGTAAACATAGTATTGAGGTTATTCCCTGCCTTTATCTGAATCATGGGGAAATTTTTTTTTAGGTTTCATGTCCCTTTTAAGTATTGAAATTGACAGTATAGTTGGGTATACAGAAGGCAAAGACAGCTATTTCAAATGAAAACAAGTTAATACACTCCAGCAGGTAAAATTGATATTTAGGAATACAATAAAAGCTAGAGGGAGGCTCTCACGCTGTATGTTCTTGTAGCGTAAGATTTATTCCAGCAGCGTGAGAGCCTCCCTCCCTCTCCCTGGAGCCTGATAATGATTTACAGTGAAGATACTGCCTGAAGCCCTGCCCTGCTATCAGCTTAGCCGCTTTGTTTAGGAACAGAAAAACGCTTGGGACAGTTTGAACACTAAAACTTTTGACATAGACAACTAGACGAATCTAATATATATTTTGGTCAGTTACAGAGCATAAATGTATTTTCAGACACTGCAGCTCACACGCTGCAGACAAATGTGATTCCTCATAGTATATGTTATAGAACAATATGCTGTGTGTGTCACATGACTGCTGTGCCCCTGCAACGTAATTTACAATATGGCAGCTTACATAGAAGAATCAAGCACCGGATCAACCAAGTTCAAAACAGTTTGGGGTAAGAGGAACAGATAAAATAGACAACGGTAATTATTTTATTTCTATTACTAAAAAATAGGTTTTAGTGATTTTAATCAGGTGATAAATGTCGATTTTAATATCCTGCATAAAAACATGCAGCGCTTTTCCCCGGTAACAATAGTGTATTGTAATTGGTTTAGTGCAATGCAGATATTCCTATACGTGAAAAATACAATTGCAATTCAGATTTTCCTAAACGCTATTGGTACAGTGCAATTTAAGCTTACCTAAATGCGATTGTTACGGTGCAATACAGATTTTCCTAAACATCATTAGTACAGTGCAATACAGATTTTTATAAACAAAATTGGTACAGTGCAATATAAATTTTCCAGAACGAGATCTGTACACTGCAATGCAGAGTTTCCTAAACGCAATAGGTTCAGTTTAATAAAGATGTTCCTTAACACAAACAGACAAATTTGCCCATTTGCGGGCGCATGATAATTTAGCGCTCCACTTGTAATTGAAGTTATTCCCTGCCTGTATCTGAATCATGAAAGAAAAAAAATGGGTTTCATTACCGGTACAATGCAATGCAGATTTTCCTAAACGCAACTGGTTCATTGTAATAAAGGTGTTTCTAAATGCGATCAGTACAGTACTTAAGGAGCAGATGATTCGCTGTTAGAAATAGTGCCTTTCTACAGGGTGAGAAAAGGCTCTATCTTGACTAGGTAAAGCCGCAGACATGTTTTCATATGGGATATTAATCTACCATACTGTTAATATTGTTTCTGAATCTGCATTACTATATACAGATCACGTTTATGCAATCCCGGTTGTTGCAGAGAGATTGCATAAACGTGATTGGGAGAGCGTGATATGGTTTCCATAAACATGATGGATACAATGTGATACACATTTTCATAAACGCAATAGATACAGTGCAAAAGAATCATCTCATTAGTTTCGATCTCAGAATTGGCGCCTTTTAACAAAACAGGTTTTACAGTGTGAGAAATATTTCAAATTGCTAGGTGTTCAGTATTGAACTGAACAGTCCAGTATTTTATCTGGCTGTCCAGTAAAATCTTCACAAAAATACTGTCCAGTTTTTTAAAGTCCCTAAGTATTAACTAAATGTTAAAGGATTCCTATGCATCAATGCATTAAAAATATGGAACAGAAAGAAGTGGGGAGTCAAAGCCCTACTGTTTATATGTTACTGGCATGTTACTGGCAACTAAATAGGTACAATTATTGATTTGTATGTTCTTGGCAGCCAAGGGGTAACATGACTGCTTAGTTGTGAAAATATATATATAATAGGAGCTTTGGTCTGGGAAGCTTTTATAATCCCACAGATTGTGTCCAGCCACCAATGTCCAGTATTTCTGTGCAGGACAGATAGCAGTCCTAATCTTGACTGGGGAAAGCCGCAGCCCTGTCTTCATACGGGATAATCTCCTGTACTTTTTAATCTTGTTTCTAAATAAAAAAACACACCAAAAAACAAAATACTTTTTTTTTTTTTTACAATAAACAAATTTTGGATATATAGTACACCATATAGACATGTGTACTATACAAATGCATACAAAGAAACAAGCGCTCTACCAGGAACGAACAAGAGCTCAATAGCTTTTTCTTTGGCGACTCACCACCTAGGAGCATCCTCTTTTAGCACAGTTCTGCTTTTCACAAAGGAAAACTTTCCTGATGCATATCAGTCTGATCCCGCCAAGTAAGGTCAGTCCAGCCCCGAAATACCAGGCAATTGAAAAAGGAACGTGACAACCCCAGATGATCGTTTCAGCCTCCTATGGGCCACGTCAGTGAGGTGCAGATATATTCCTCTAAGCACACTGGGCAAGGAGTCCACTTCTTGTTTCCCCCATCACCCCTAGGGAGACCTCAATCCCCAGGGTCATTATTCAAATGCATACAAAGAGAGAAGCGCTCTACCAGGAACGAACAACAGCTCAATAGCTTGTTCTATGGGGAGTCACCACCTGAAAGCAGCCTCTTTTAGCCTAGAGGGATAAGGCTGCACCTCACTGATGAGGCCCACACTAGGCCGAAATGTACGTCTGGGGTTTTGCCGTTTCTCTCGTTCAGGGAGGAATTGCCTGGTATTTTGGGGCTGGACTGTACTGCTAAGTCAGGATCAGACTGATATGCTACAGGAAAGTTCTTCTCTGTGAAAGGCACATGTTGAGCAAAAAGAGGCTGCTTCTTGGGTGGTAATTAGCCATAGAACAAGCAATTATGCTATTTTTCGTTCCCAAGTTGAGCGCTTTTCTCTTTTTATTTGTGTACTATACACCAATAATGGCCCAGCTCAAATGTATGACTAATACATTTACAAGTTTTTTCATACATGCAAATTGCTAATGTCCTTTTACACGGTAAAATAGTATTGATGTAAACACTTGTATTATAAGGGATATTGCTGCTGAATGTCGATTGTATTAGTGATTTGCATTTGTATAAGGTGTAACTGGTTTCTGGTACCTTCACAATCGGAATCACAGTTTATTTTCAACTCTGGTAAGCTGCGTTTGAATTATATTAACGCAGTAATATACAAAATACAAGTGAAGCGCTAATTTATTGCATGACCGTAAATGGGCAAATTCTCACATTTACGGGTGTGCAATAAATAACCAGCCATTACAAGTGGCTGGTTATTGCTACTGCGAGCTTGCGGTAGCAATTAGCGCTTAAAAATTTAATCAGAGGTTAGAGCCTTTTGTAAAATAAAAAATTGTAGCATCTTTTGTTTTAAAAAAAAAATAACTGCACAAAGAAGATTTAGGGGATAAAATTGGTGGGTGTGGGTTGTTAGAAAAGAAACGGCACGGAAAAGTGCCTTTATATTGTGGTCTTTGGGGACTGTTTGTTTTCAATAAATATATATGTACTGTATATGCTTATATACATATATATATTTATGTGTTAATATGTATATATACACATTAGGGCTGGGCGATATGGGCAAAAAAGAAAATCGTGATTTTCGACCCAAAAAATTCGTAATTTTGTTATAAATAACTATAACACCTTAACCTTTCAATAAAAATTGTATATAAGGCTACAGAATCTTAATGTACATGTTTCTGAATGTCCAATACACTCTGGGAGAATAAAAATACAAACCGTGTGTGTGTGTGTGTATGCACACACACACATATACACAATCACATACACAGTTACACATGTGTATGTGTGTGTGTATATGTATGTGTGTGTGTGTGTGTGTATATATATATATATATATATATATATATATATATATATATATATATATATATATATATATAAATAAATATTTTTTATTTTATTTTAAATGTTATCTTGACTGATAAGGAGCCCTGCTCCTGTGCAGAAAGCCAATACAGGCATATAACAATAGGGATGGGGGCTGCTCCTTTCAGAAATGCTGTGCCTTGCTGATATCAAATACATTGTAGATGCAGTTAACCCAGCAGTTAACTAGCAGAGGGGACTGCAATTTTAGCCTTTTCGGCAGCTGTGGGGTTATGTATTTGAGCTGTATCTCAGAGACAGGAGATTGTGTGGGAGGTTCCATAATGATTACATACCCTAAGTTTCAGACTGCAGACATTCCTAGGGGGAAATATAAGTAAGTGGCTTTCCCTCCTCTTCACTCTGCTTTTAGACTTCTATAGATTGAGCTGCTGCTACTGAGATCACAAACAGAAAGTGAAAGTAAAACAGCCATTTTACAAATGTGTGCTAAAAGCAACCACTAGATGGAGCTGGTTTGCAAGAAATCACATACAAATCAATGCAGTACAGCTACATCTGAGGATTTTTTTAAGCAAAAAATCGCGTACCCTCGCATTTTTTTTAAATAGTGGCGATTAATCGCTGTTTTAAATCGCATATGCGATTAATCGTGCAGTCCTAATACACATATATGTCCAAAAATCAAGAAAAAAACAACAACCTAATAATGTCTGTGAATAATCCCCAGATATATTATGTAGGACTGTCTCATAGGTGTGTTAAATTCACAGTATATTGTTCTGATATTCAGGGCACAATATGGAAAATCGGTAAGCTTCAGGGTAATGAATTCAGTATTTGTTAAGTCGAGTGCTTATGCTTGGTTGCTAAGCCGTCTCCAGACCAGGCTGGTGGGTGTATTTTGGAAATACTGTTGCTTCCGCTATACAGCACAAACTCACCCATGCAGCTCGACCGTCTCACGCTGTTCTGCAGAGAGGTATCCACAGAAGGATGAAGCTTCCAGTCCTTAGCAGTGTGTAGCTACTCACACGTCTCAGTTACTAACACCGCTTCCAGTCTTCGGCCCACCTTGATGACGTCATTGGGGTAATGCCGCTGACCATACGGTTCTCTTGGCAGCTGCATGGATTTCTACAAACTCTTCTGATAGAGCTGCACCTTTTCGCCATAACAATAGGGGGCGACACAGGTTTTGTAGCAATAGATTTAAATCTTAACAAAAAAAAAGTGACATTTTCAGACACAGAAGCTGAGTTAGCTGAGGACACAGGTGAGGAAAGGGGAGAGGTGTAAACAGTACAAGAGATACCTAGTAGTTCCGAGCAAACAAAGACACAGGTACACCCGGAAGCTAGGAAAACAACATATGTGAATTCTAAATAAGTGTTACTTCAGGGCCCAGAACAGAAAAACAATTTTGAAGTTAATAAAAATAAATTAGATCAGGTTTTTTTACCCCCAGAGGAGTAAAAGTACCCCCAATAGGGAGAGAGGAAGAGCAGGCAGGGGTTACCAGAGAGGATACCAGAGGTATGCACACAACAACAGATATCAATCTAGAGCCACCAGAGGAATGGAGAAATACACGATTCAATAGTTATAATTCTTTCTAGTCATAAACTCACTCCAGAAGAAGAAAGAGTCATTAGTTATGGCCTTAACTTTGTACCTACCATATCCTTTAATCTTTTTGAGACGTTAATAGATGTGAATAGACTAATACATAATATTACTTGCATTAACATATGGTAATGATAGGGAAGGAGACATTTACAGGATTGATCAACACATCTAAATTGTATAGACTCTTGTGCTAAAGAAAACCTCATTGATTTAGACTATGAACAATTCACTGACTACTCTGAATATAAAACAAGTCATATAGGCTTTAAGAACAAATCAGATTTTTATCCGGTTCAAACTAGAGGTAATATCATAGAACTGTTTCAGAGTAGAATAGAAGCAGATCTAATAAAATTATCGGAAGAGACTAAAACAACAACTAACAAATCCAATCTGTCAGCTAAAGAATGGAGAGCACTGAAAGATTTACAAAAGAGAACAGATATAATCAAAAAGGTCAGATAAGGGCGGCACCATAGTAGTGTGGGACACTACTAGTTATGATGCAGATGTGACTAGACAATTAAATGACACCCAAAGCTACACAGTCTTAGACAGAAATCCTATACACACTTATAAATATGAACTCACACATCTTATAGATGAAGGGTTAAATGAAGGATTTATTGACAAATACACAAGTGAATTTTTATTAACTGATTATCGGCAAACACCAGTGTTTCATGCATTCCAAAAGTACATAAAAGTCTGGTTAATGTTACAGTATGCCCTATTATATCAGGCATAGGATCACTGCTTGAACCACTGTCACAGTGGATTGATTCTATATTACAGCCACTAGTATTAGAATTATCATGTTATTTAAGAGGCACAAAACACCTAATACAAATATTAGAACAAATACAATGGACAAAAAACAGTAGATGGCTCACAGTAGATGTGGTGTCTCTTTAAAGCACTATTCCACACACTGAGGGTTTAAAGGCAATGGAATTTTTTTCTGACTAAAAAACATCATATGAGTAAGGAATTTCGAGATTATGTATTGAAGGTCATCAGTTATTTACTCACAGATAATTATTTATCTTCAGAGATGTGGGACAGCCATGGGGGCTAAATTTGCCCCATCATACGCCAACCTTTTATATGGGTTGTTGGGAGCTGTCCTACATCTTTGGAGATGGAAACCTATTTCGACCACCTTTAATGATCTATAAACGCTTTATCGATGATTTGATCTTCATATGGCAGGGAGATGATGCCACCCTCAGTGAGTTTATCACCTACCTGTATATCAATAATATGAGTCTGAGACTTACATATGAATCAAATGAAAAATAAATTAATTATTTGGATGTCTCTTTATATATTGATGATAGAGTCAGTAGCATTCAAACCAGGAAATATAGAAAGCCTATTGCAAGAAATGCCTTGTTCCATGCCAGAAGCAATCATCCTCATCATGTCTTTAAGGCTATTGCCAAAGGCCAGTTCATAAGAACAAAAATGAACTGTTTGAAGGATGATTGCTTCAGACAAGAAGCAGATATACTAGAGGAAAATCTGAAACAGAGGGGCTTTGCCATGAAATTGGTGAAAGATGCCAAATTAAAAGTTATAGCAATGGACTACAGCCATGGACAGAAAAGATCTAATTAAAGATAAAGGTATTTGTCACAAACATAGGGTTATGAATAGAAATAGGAATAAGATGACATTTATGACACTATTCACCCCAATATAAAAATATATGTGACATTATCAAAAAACATATACCAATTCTTGCAGCTGATGGAAAAACTGCAACATGTGACAAAGAATAGCTGTAACTTTTCATATGGACGAGGAAAAACCATAGGAAATTTGATTTCCCCAACTGTACGGAAAGATACGGAAAAAAAAAATCCTCTTGGCTGGAAGTAAAAGACTCACATAAATGTGGATATACACAATGCAAGGCATGTCCATATACACTTCACTGAATCACATAATAGGAGTTTAGACACATTCACTTGGAACATCATAGAGAAGGTTACTTTAAATGACAGAGGGGGTGATATTGAACGTCTGTTAAATATACAAGAAAAGTGAGACAAAGTACAGAGGCGCCAATGGTGCAGATCAATGGTGGTATAAGGCACAACAACACCCCAATATGCACAGGATACTCACATGTGGTGAAGGCAATCAATCTTGCCCATAGAGACAGGCTGGATTTCACAGCAATCCAGCCTGTCTCTATGGGCAAGATTGATTGCCTTCACCACATGTGAGTATCCTGTGCATATTGGGGTGTTGTTGTGCCTTATACCACCATTGATCTGCACCATTGGCGCCTCTGTACTTTGTCTCACTTCTCTAGTTTTTCTCCGTTTGGATACCGATAGAGAGCTGCCTATTCGTTCAGCTAGCTGGATTGCTGCTAAAATCCAGCCCGTCCCTATTGGCATAATTGAATGCCTTCATCTATTGTGAGTACCCTGTTATCTTAGTATATTGGTACATCTTCAGAAACCTCCATTGATCTGCACCATTGGCGCCCCTTCCATGTTGTTCTTTCTTTTAAATATACAAGAGATTTACTGGATATTTAAAATGAACACCAGAGTACCACAAGGGTTAAACTCAAGGTTTGACCTAATAAATTACTGGAGATAATTAAGCAGAAGAAATAGTTTATTATAATCATGTTTAGATATCCTTTCCTCATATGAGTTGTTATCATAGGTGGTATCCAAACTCAATTCAACTTATTACCTACAACTAAGAAAGAGTGTATATAATAGGATAAGCAGGTACTATCTCTTTATGTAAAAGGAATATATAGTGAAAGAGCAATAGAATAGCTAAGCCTATGGGAAAGAAGGGACTATATATATATATATATATATATATAATGAAATGGTCTGTCTATATAATGAAATGGTCTGTCTTGTCTAATATCACCTATAAATGTACAACTTTGAACTTAATTAAATTGGAACTTCCTATAAAAATAAGGAATATAATATCTTTATTCACTTTTTAAGCTCAATTTTGGGCTTAATTCATTTGGAACTTCCTATGGAAATAAGTAATCCAATATTTTTATTCATCTACAGTATATAAAGACAAATTGCCATTAAGAACAATTTTAAGTATTCCAGTATCTATTAATTACGAGTAAGAATTTATTAAGAGAGGGAATATATTTTTTATCTCTGTTAGCACATGTTCATAGGAATAAATATGTACAGACAAGCAATTAAACACTTATTCATTACATTTGTGAAACCAGGGGTAACTAAATATCCACTATGAATCAATAGAATCCTTTATGAATGCTCACACAAAACTGTATAACATGTTCATGATATAAATTACAATTTTGAAATGATGGAAGTACTAGTATGGTTTAAATAATATTTTATTTCATGTTGGATATAAATAAATGAACAATATTACTGTATTATATTAAATATATTGCTTAAAACCCATTTCTCTTGTTAAGTGTGTTCAGTCCACGGGTCATCCATTACTTATGGGATATATTCTCCTTCCCAACAGGAAGTTGCAAGAGGATCACCCAAGCAGAGCTGCTATATAGTTCCTCCCCTCACATGTCATATCCAGTCATTCTCTTGCAACCCTCAACAAAGAAGGAGGTCGCGAAAGGAGCTGGAGTTTTTACTTAACTATTCTTCAATCAAAAGTTTGTTATTTTAAATGGCACCGGAGTGTGCTGTTTTTCTATCTCAGGCAGTATTTGGAAGAAGAAACTGCCTGCGTTTTTTTTCTATGATCTTAGCAGGCGTAACTAAGATCCACTGGCTGTTCTCGACATTCTGAGGAGTGGGGTAACTTCAGAAACTGGGAATAGCATGCGGGGTCCTCCGCAAATGAGGTATGTGCAGTACATTATTTTCTGGGAATGGAATTGACTAAGAAAATACTGCTGTTACCGTATGATGTAAGTACAGCCTTAAATGCAGTAGTGGCAACTGGTATCAGGCTGATAAATGTATGCGCAGTCAAGTTATTTTCTAGGGACTAGAATTTGACTGAGAAAATACTGTTAAAACTGAAATAATACTTAAGCCTTATCTGCAGTGGTAGCGACTGGTAGCAGGCTTAGTGATAACTTTGCATGACATTGGAAAATGTTATTTTTTAATAAAACGTTTACTGGCATGTTATTCGTTTTTGTGAGGTACTTTGGTGATAAATCTCTTTGGGCATGATTTTTTTCCACATGGCTGACATATATTTTCTGCATGGAAACCGTTATATCAGGGCTCCCACTGTTGTGATAGGAGTGGGAGGGACCTTGTTTTAGCGCCTTGTTGCGCAGTTATAATTCTAGCACAGTCTTCCTGCTTCTTCCTCCTTGATCCAGGACGTCTCTAGAGAGCTCAGGGGTCTGCAAAATTCATTTTTGAGGGAGGTAATCAGTCACAGCAGATCTGTGACAGTGTGCTTGACTGTGATTAAAAGCGTTAAATCTTAATTGATATCCGTTTTATCCGTTTTGGGTATTGAGGGGTTAATCATCCTTTTGCTAATGGGTGCAATCCTCTGCTAATATTACACTTCTTGTTAAGAATTGTTTAATTATATCTGTATTTTGAAGCGCTGCAGCGTTTTTTATATTGCTTGTAAACTTATTGAAAGTGATTTCCAAGCTTGCTAGTTTCATTGCTAAGTCTGTTTAAACATGTCTGATTCAGAGGAAACTGTTTGTTCATCATGTTCAAAAGCCAATGTGGAGCCCAATAAAATGATGTGTACCAATTGTATTGATATTGCTTTGAATAAAAGTCAATCTGTACCGATAGAGAAACTATCACCAGACAACGAGGGAGAAGTTATGCCGCCTAACTCTCCTCACGTGTCAGTACCTGCGTCTCCCGCTCGGGAGATGCGTAGGATTGAGACGCCAAGTACATCTAGGCCCTTACAAATCACTTTACATGATATGGCTAATGTTATGAAAGAAGTGTTATATAATATGCCCGAATTAAGGGGCAAGCGCGATGGCTCTGGGTTAAGGACAGAGCGCGCTGATGACACAAGAGCCATGTCTGATACTGCGTCACAATTTGCAGAACATGAGGACGGTGAGCTTCATTCTGTCGGTGACGGTTCTGATCCGGGGAGACCGGATTCAGAAATGTCAAATTTTAAATTTAAGCTTGAGAACCTCCGTGTGTTACTAGGGGAGGTATTAGCGGCTCTGAATGATTGCGACACGGTGGCAATCCCAGAGAAATTGTGTAGGTTGGATAGATACTATGCGGTACCGGTGTGTACTGAATTCTTTCCTATACCAAAAAGACTTACAGAAATTATTAGTAAGGAGTGGGATAGACCCGGTGTGCCTTTTTCCCCTCCCCCGATATTCAGAAAAATGTTTCCTATAGACGCCACCACACGAGACTTATGGCAGACGGTCCCTAAGGTGGAGGGAGCAGTTTCTACTTTAGCCAAGCGTACCACTATCCCGGTGGAGGATAGCTGTGCTTTCTCAGATCCAATGGATAAAAAATTAGAGGGTTATCTTAAGAAAATGTTTGTTCAACAGGGTTTTATTTTGCAGCCTCTTGCATGCATTGCGCCTGTCACGGCTGCAGCAGCATTCTGGTTTGAGTCTCTGGAAGAGGCGATTCGCACAGAGCTATTGGATGAGGCTTTGAGCAAAGTTAGAACCCTTAAGCAAGCTAATGCGTTTGTTTCAGATGCCGTAGTACATCTAACCAAACTTACGGCTAAAAATTCCGGATTCGCCATACAGGCGCGCAGAGCGCTCTGGCTTAAATCCTGGTCAGCGGATGTAACTTCCAAGTCTAAGCTACTTAACATTCCTTTCAAAGGGCAGACCTTATTCGGGCCCGGCTTGAAGGAAATTATTGCTGACATTACGGGAGGTAAGGGCCACGCCCTTCCTCAGGACAGGGCCAAACCAAAGGCCAAACAGTCTAATTTTCATGCCTTTCGTAACTTCAAGGCAGGAGCAGCATCAACTTCCTCCGCTCCAAAACAGGAAGAAACTACTGCTCGTTACAGACAGGGTTGGAAAGGCAACCAGTCATGGAACAAGGGCAAGCAGGCCAGAAAGCCTACTTCCGCCCCTAAGACAGCATGAAGACAGGGCCCCCTATCCGGAGACGGATTTAGTGGGGGGCAGACTTTTTCTCTTCGCCCAGGCTTGGGCAAGAGATGTGCAGGATCCCTGGACGTTGAAGATTATATCTCAAGAATACCTTCTGGATTTCAAAACCTCTCCTCCACAAGGGAGGTTCCATCTTTCGAGGTTATCAACAAACCTAGTAAAGAGAGAGGCATTTCTACAATGTGTACAAGACCTCTTAATCATGGGAGTGATCCACTCAGTTCCGCGATCGGAACAGGGACAAGGATTTTATTCAAATCTATTTGTGGTTCCCAAAAAAGAGGGAACCTTCAGACCAATCTTGGACTTAAAGATCTTAAACAAATTCCTAAGGGTACCATCGTTCAAGATGGAAACCATTCAAACCATCCTACCCATGATCCAAGAGGGTCAATGTATGACCACAGTGGACTTAAAGGATGCTTACCTTCACATACCGATTCACAAAGATCATTATCGGTACCTAAGGTTTGCCTTTCTAGACAGGCATTACCAGTTTGTGGCTCTTCCCTTCGGGTTAGCCATGGCCCCGAGAATTTTTACGAAGGTTCTGGGCTCACTTCTGGCGGTACTAAGACCACGAGGCATAGCGGTGGCTCCGTACCTAGACGACATTCTGATACAAGCGTCAAGTTTTCAGAATGCAAAGTCTCATACAGAGATAGTTCTTGCATTTCTGAGGTCGCATGGGTGGAAAGTGAACGTGGAAAAGAGTTCTCTGTTACCACTCACAAGGGTTCCTTTTCTAGGGACTCTTATAGATTCTGTAGAGATGAAGATTTACCTGACGGAGTCCAGGTTATCAAAGATTCTCAATGCTTGCCGTGTCCTTCATTCCATTCCAAGCCCATCAGTAGCTCAGTGCATGGAAGTAATCGGCTTAATGGTCGCGGCAATGGACATAGTGCCATTTGCGTGCCTGCATCTCAGACCGCTGCAACTATGCATGCTCAGTCAATGGAACGGGGATTACTCAGATCTGTCCCCTTTGCTAAATCTGAACCAGGAGACCAGAGATTTTCTTCTCTGGTGGTTGTCACCGGTTCATCTGTCCAAAGGAATGACCTTTCGCAGACCAGATTGGACGATTGTAACAACGGATGCCAGCCTTCTAGGCTGGGGAGCAGTCTGGAATTCCCTGAAGGCTCAGGGTTCGTGGACTCAGGAGGAGAAACTCCTTCCAATAAACATTCTAGAATTAAGAGCAATATTCAATGCTCTTCTAGCTTGGCCTCAGTTAGCAAGACTGAGGTTCATCAGATTTCAGTCGGACAATATCATGACTGTGGCTTGCATCAATCATCAAGGGGGAACCAGGAGTTCCCTAGCGATGTTGGAAGTCTCGAAGATAATTCGCTGGGCAGAGTCTCACTTTTGCCACCTGTCGGCGATTTACATCCCAGGCGTAGAGAACTGGGAGGCGGATTTCCTAAGTCGCCAGACTTTTCATCAGGGAGAGTGGGAACTTCACCCGGAGGTATTTGCTCAACTGATTCATCGTTGTGGCAAACCGGATCTGGATCTCATGGCATCTCGCCAGAACGCGAAGCTTCCTTGTTACGGATCCAGGTCCAGGGACCCGGGAGCGGTGCTGGTAGATGCATTAGCAGCCCCTTGGGTTTTCAACATAGCTTATGTGTTTCCACCATTTCCGTTGCTACCTCGACTGATTGCCAGGATCAAACAGGAGAGGGCATCAGTAATTCTGATAGCGCCTGCGTGGCCACGCAGGACCTGGTATGCAGACCTAGTGGACATGTCGTCCTGTCCACCATGGTCTCTTCCTCTGAGGCAGGACCTTCTAATTCAGGGTCCTTTCAACCATGCAAACCTAATTTCTCTGAGGCTGACTGCCTGGAAATTGAACGCTTGATTCTATCTAAGCGGGGGTTTTCAGATTCGGTCATTGATACATTAATACAGGCTCGGAAACCTGTGACCAGAAAAATTTACCATAAGATATGGCGTAAATATTTATATTGGTGCGAATCCAAGAGTTACTCATGGAGTAAGGTTAGGATTCCTAGGATATTGGCTTTTCTACAAGAGGGTTTAGAAAAAGGTTTGTCCGCTAGTTCGCTAAAGGGACAGATTTCAGCTCTGTCTATTCTTTTACACAAACGTCTGGCAGAGAATCCAGACGTCCAGGCCTTTTGTCAGGCTTTGGCCAGAATTAAGCCTGTGTTTAAAGCTGTTGCTCCTCCGTGGAGCTTAAACTTGGTTCTTAAAGTTCTTCAGGGTGTTCCGTTTGAACCCCTTCATTCCATTGATATTAAGCTTTTATCTTGGAAAGTTTTGTTTTTGATGGCTATTTCCTTGGCTCGAAGAGTCTCTGAGTTATCTGCCTTACATTGTGATTCTCCTTATCTGATCTTTCATTCAGACAAGGTAGTACTGCGTACTAAACCTGGGTTTTTACCTAAGGTTGTTTCTAACAGGAATATCAATCAAGAGATTTTTGTTCCATCATTATGTCCTAATCCTTCTTCAAAGAAGGAACGTCTTTTGCATAATCTAGACGTGGTCCGTGCTCTGAAGTTCTACTTACAGGCAACTAAAGATTTTAGACAAACTTCTTCTCTGTTTGTCGTTTACTCTGGACAGAGGAGAGGTCAAAAGGCTTCGGCTACCTCTCTCTCTTTTTGGCTTCGTAGCATAATACGTTTAGCCTATGAGACTGCTGGACAGCAGCCTCCTGAAAGAATTACAGCTCATTCCACTAGAGCTGTGGCTTCCACCTGGGCCTTTAAGAATGAGGCCTCTGTTGAACAGATTTGCAAGGCTGCAACTTGGTCTTCACTTCATACTTTTTCCAAATTTTACAAATTTGACACTTTCGCTTCTTCGGAGGCTGGTTTTGGGAGAAAGGTTCTACAGGCAGTGGTTCCTTCTGTTTAATATTCCTGCCTTGTCCCTCCCTTCATCCGTGTACTTAGCTTTGGTATGGGTATCCCATAAGTAATGGATGACCCGTGGACTGAACACACTTAACAAGAGAAAACATAATTTATGCTTACCTGATAAATTTATTTCTCTTGTAGTGTGTTCAGTCCACGGCCCGCCCTGTCTTTTTAAGGCAGGTTCTAAATTTTAAAATTATAACTCCAGTCACCACTGCACCTTATAGTTTCTCCTTTCTCGTCTTGTTTCGGTCGAATGACTGGATATGACATGTGAGGGGAGGAGCTATATAGCAGCTCTGCTTGGGTGATCCTCTTGCAACTTCCTGTTGGGAAGGAGAATATATCCCATAAGTAATGGATGACCCGTGGACTGAACATACTACAAGAGAAATAAATTTATCAGGTAAGCATAAATTATGTTTTTTCTCCATTGATAACATATCACAAGCTTAGAGTTATAATTAAGCCACATAAGCATTGTTATACAATATAATATAGTATAAATTAACCATATGTTCAGATGTGTGTTTTTTAATTGACCTGTGTATAAGAGACTAGGATGCCAGACACTAAGATAGGTCTATGTGTACGGCTGAGAAAGCTGAAACGCGTTAGACAATCTAATCTGAACATACTCATTTGCTATTTTACTGAGCTTGCTGTTTTTACTGCTGTCGATAATAAAGCATTGAAGATTTTTAAAAGCTTCTTGGTTTGGGAACCTTCCTTTTTGCATTTTATATATACACAAATACATAAATATATATATATATATATATATATATATATAATCATAATCATATATATACTGTATTTAGATTTGCTGCCCATCGCTGCGCGGAGTACCCACTTTGCTGCGCTAGTTCTCATGCTGACGGCATGAGATCGAGGCTCCCATTGAAGTCTATGGAAGCACGCTCTTGTGAGCATAAAGCTTCTGTGCAATACGAATGAAAGGTCACATTCGCATTGCACCTAACTTGCAGTACCAGTTTGTATCATTCTTTTAATTGTTCGAATCCTATAAGATTTTTATTAATATTGTCTATGTTTGCTGTTCCCATTGGAAATAACAGTAACAAATCCAAATCCAATATTTGTCCGAACTAAATGCCTGCATGGGCTAAATTCGACTGAGCCCAACATTTTTTTTTTTTGCACGTGCAAAACCTCAGGTTTTCTGCCAATCACATATCAAAGGATTTTATATAACGTTGACATGTTGCTAAAAGCTTGACTTGGTCAATATGTAAATGTGTGAAATGCATACCTTGTTTCCTAGTACTTTATACATACCTAGTTGCAACTTACCTGTAGATTAAGGGACATTATAAAAGGAGGTTGATGGGTCTGGCGCCATTTTGTAGGTGGTATATCACAGGTTTGCGAACATAGGCATTTCTGTCACTCCATGGTGTCTAAGGGAAAGCATTAAAATAACACAACTCTGCCTACATATGCCAGATGTGCACTCCTTTGCAAGTCCTGGGACTAGCATCCTGATTGGCTGCTTAAAGTCCCTTTACAATGGGATTTGGCTACTGAGGAAATTTTGAGGAAAAATATTTTCCTTTTTTACATAGCAATGTTCAGGTGATATTTTCTAGCTAGGTTTTTTTTACAGATATGATGCATCACTTCCAAGTGCTTCAACATTTGGGTATTATGTCCCTTTTAAAAAAAAAAAAAAAAAAAAGTTAAACCTACTTTTTTATTAGTAACATCGGCATTGTCTTGCAGTCCAGGAACATACTTGAGTATTGGTTGTCTAGTCTCCTTTTCTGTAGCTAATAAGCTACAGATATAAATGAGCTACTGCACTGAACAAGTAATCGCTGCATAGCATGTTGTGGGGTTAGGGTTCAGAATCCTTCAGGATATATTCCAGGATCTCTGGGGACAACAACATTTTTATAATTAAATCCAGGAAAAAAAGCAAATTGGGAGCTGTAATCAAGAGTGCCAATATAAAAGCAACATTTTGAGTGCCTAGGGCAGCACAGAACCTAAATACGCTGCTGCTTTTAAATTGTATTAATTGTTCTAATGGATATGAAAGTCAAAATAAAAAGTTCATGGTTCAGATAGAGCATGCAATTTCAAGATCTACTTCTATTATCAATTTACTTTGTTCTCTTAGCATGATTTGTTGAAAAGCATATCTAGGTAGCTAGTTGGTGATTGATAGCTACTTACATATGCCTCTTGTGAATGACTCACAAGATATGTTCAACTAGGTTCCAGTAGTTCGTTGCTGTTCTTGAACTGATTTTATTATGTGTTTAATTCCTATTTCAGGGGTTAAACATATATTTATATGCAGGCAACAATGCAATAATAAAATGCTCTAGTTCATTTTGCACTTTTACCTTAATTTATATTGAATATATATGTGTGAACACTTTAGTTTCTATAAACTACTTTAGATTCTATAAAGTTATGGTTCCACCATGATGTTACCTATGTTTTCCCCATATATTTAGCTTCTGCTGAGGACATTTAGGGGGATATGTATCAAAGCGTCAACTATATTGCATTCGCGGGTGTCAATACGCTCGCCTAACATCGCCAAACATTGCGGCTGTGGATCTGATTACGATCTCCATATTTATAAATAAAGCCGTCAAAAACACGCGCACCAAGTACAGGGCAATGAGCATCGGACTGTTGTTATAACATGTCACTAAACGCCGCCACTATACTAAAATGTTTAACCCCTATCCTGCCGCTCCCCGTCATCGCCACAACCTAAATAAAAGTATTAACCCCTAAACCTCTGGCCTTCCACATCACCACCACTAACTAAACCTATTAACCCCTAAACCGTCAGCCCCCCACATAGCAAAAAAACTAAATTAAGCTATTAACCCCTAAACCTAACAACCCCATAACTTTAAATTAAAATTACAAGATCCCTATCTTAATATAAATTAAAACTTACCTGTAGAATTAAAATAAACTATTTTTAAACTATTAATTAACCTACCCTATTATACTACAATTAAATTAAACTACCAATTAAATAAACTAAATTACATATTCAAAAAAACCTAACCCTACTAAAATTATTTAAATATACTATTCATTATTAAAAGTACTAAATCACAAAAAAACAAACACTAAGTAACGAAGAAAAAAAAAATTGTCAAAAATATTTTTTTAACACCTAATCTAACAGCTCTATCAAAATAAAAAAGCCCCCCCAAAATAAAAAAAACCCTAGCTTACAATAAACTACCCATGGCCCTTAAAAGGGTCTTTTGTGGGGCATTGCCCCAAAGATTTCAGCTCTTTTACCTGTAAAAAAAAAAAAAAATACAAACACCCCCCCACAGTAAAACCCACCACCCAACCAACCCCCCCAAATAGAAACCCTAACTCTAAAAATAACCTAAGCTACCCATTGCCCTTAAAAGGGCATTTGTATGGGCATTGCCCTTAAAGGGCATTTAGCTATTAGGGTGTTAGGTGTAAACGTCACTTGTTTTCTACCATAATCAATGGGATATGCTTCATTCTTCGGCAGCATCGAACATAAGCTTTCGGTGCTTTCAGACTCCCATTGATTTCTATGGCATCCGCGGCCTCAAGGGTGGATTAAAAACCAGGTATGCTGTGTCGAAAAAGACACAAGCGTACCTGTTAAATGGGGAAAAGTGTCAAATGGAGCCGAATGTGTATTCGGAACATTTTAGACCGCCTTAATCGTCCTCAGTGGTGTTAGTCAGTACGGTTATACTGGTGGTAGGAGCAACTGGCTAAGACTATTATGCTTGATTGATGCATTCACTGATGCTTTAATAGATTAAGGAATCATTTTCCCTCAGTAGTCTGGCTGGCTTGCTTTAACCACTCATCGGTTACTATACTTGAGTTTATTGTTCCTCAGCGGTTCTCACTTATTTAGTTTGACCATTGAGTACATACGGGAGGGCAGCGGTTATATGATTGAACCTTTTAATTATTTTTTAATGTAGGACAATACAGTCCATTTATTTTAATTAACATACAATAAATGTAACATTTCATAATTTGTTCCTAAACCCTACTCCTTTGCTATATTTGTCAGTGACCACCTTATACTAAGTTGCAGTATGGCGCCACATAATGTTTCTTTATCTTTCCCTGTTCATGCACAGGGCCTGCTCAGCCATGGGACCAAGTGGGTCCAATGGACCCAGGCAGCGTTTGACAAAGGGCAGCACTTCAGTGACTGAGTCAGTCACTTTCAGTTCCAGACCACTTCTTTGTCTCTATGGGGGAAGTCGCAGGCATAACCTCATGTACAAAGACACAGTAATGGTTAACGGCGACATTCAAGGTGGCGTATCTCCCCCAGCGGCCTGGCTAGTATGTTGATATGCTAGTCAGTAATGTTACTACTGGGGGGGGGGGGAATCATTTGATTCTTGGACCCAGGCAGTACAATATCTTGAGCTGGCCCTGTTAATGCATTACTAAAACATACTACATTAGGCACTGCCTCACTGAGCTACATAGGCATATCTCAGGAGGATTTTTAAGGTGGTCGCTTACCTCATTTGCCCCTGACATTTTTTGTCTGGGATTCTAGGATTGTACTGATCTTCTTTTTTTTTTTTTTACAGGAAATAAAACATTATATATTTTCTTTTGAAATCTATTGTAGTTTAGGGGTTAATAAATTTATTTAGGTGTTTCGCAAAATCCTTAACTACTGGTCTCAGATCACGGAATGGATTGGTGCGGTATAAGCTGTAACGCTAGCGTAATAGCCTGGCTGAACAACTTGTAATAGGGCGCAATGAAAATCCTGCACTCAATCATCAAATTTTTTAATGGGGGGATTGGAGAGTTGTGTAAAGGCTAAAATTCTAGCATTGTAATACGGGAGATTTCACTCTCTCTTTCTCTCTCTCTCTCACTCTCACTCTCACTCTCTCTCACTCTCTCGGGACTTGGTTTATTTTTTAATGTAAAAGAACTGATTTCTTTAGGGCAATGCCCTACAAAAAGCCCTTTTAGGGACACTGAGCCCAGATTTTTTCTTCCGTGATTCAGATAGAGCATGACATTTTAAACAACTTTCTAATTTACTCCTATTGTCAATTTTTCTTCATTCTCTTGCTATCTTTATTTGAAAAAGAAGGCATCTATGCTTTTTTTTGGTTCAGTACTCTTGATAGCACTTTTTTATTGGTGGATTAATTTATCCACCAATCAGCAAGGACAACCCAGGTTGTTCACCAGAAATAGGCCAGCATCTAAACTTACATTCTTGCATTTCAAATAAAGATACCAAGAGAATGAAGAAAATGTTATACTTGGAGTAAATGAGAAAGTTGCTTAAAATTTCATGCTCTATCTGAATCACAAAAGAAAAAGATTTTTTTTTCTGTAATGTTAGACTTTTTATTTTCTGTAATTTTAGATTAGTTTAAACTTAGTTTTCTTTATTTTCAAAGTAATGCTATGTTTTTATTTTAATTGTAATTTAGGATTATTTTAATTTATGTAATGGGGTTAATTTAGGGGGTGTTAGGTAAGGGGGCTTTGTGATTAGTTATTTGCGTTGTGGGGTTTGGCGGTTTAGGGGTTAATAGATTTATTATGTTAATTGCGATGTGGGTTAATGGCGGCTTAGGGGTTAATAGATGTATTAGGCAGTTTGCGATGTTGGGGTTGGCGGATTTAGGGGTTAATAATTTTATTAGGTAGTTGGTTGTTGTTTTTTTTCTTAATACTTATTGAGGGCGGTGGTTAGTTTTTTTTTAACACATTGCGGGCGGTTAGATTTTTTTTTTTGTAATGCTCCGTTTGCCTTCGCTGCATCCCGATGGATTCCAAAAATGACAGGGTGGTGAAAGAATCCACCTGTGGTGGATTTTTTCACCACCTTGCCATTTTCGGAATCCACCTGGATGCAGCTTTGCTGCATCCAGGTGAATTGTTTTGGCTGTGCGCGCAGCCAACATTCTTTTGGCTGCCTTGCGTTACCAAAATTTCTTTGAGGATGCATGCGCAGCTGGCGACATTGACGAACGGGTTACAAACGCAGTTATAGTATAGATACTACACTTTCAAAAGCGCTAGGATTTATCATCACTACAAATAAAGGTGATCTTCATTCATCAGTTTAAAAAAAAATGATGAATAGGTACCTTTATTTTGGCAAGAGGTGGAAACGTCATCTCATTAAAAAACTGAGCTGTGCCATGGGCAGACGGAGGCGCTTAGGTTAGAACTGAAGCCACAGCGAAATATGGGTACCTGTTCATCTATAACTGATGAATGAAGATCGCCTTTATTTTTAGTGATAGTAAATCCTTGCGTTTTAGAAAAGTCTAGAATTTAACATAACTAAATACTTTTTCAATAAGGGGTTTACTTAAAGGGCCATAATACCCAAATGTTTAAACACTTGAAAGTGATGCAGCATAGCTGTAAAAAGCTGATTAGAAAATATCACCTGAACATCGCTATGTAAAAAAGAAAGATATTTTACCTTAAAAGTTCCTCAGTAGCCACCTCCCATTGTAACGGATTTCTAAGCAGCATATTAGTATGTCTGTCCTGGGACAGCTTAGGGGATGAGCCTCGTGAACTCTCATATTATTTCACCAGTCAGGTAAAGGAAGCTTACTATGAAATCTCATGAGAGTTAAGTCAAATCTCATGAGATCACAGTAAAAGAGTTCATGACCTAAGCGCTGCTGATGCTGATTGGCTGCAGTTCATTTCTTCATTTTTTTTAATTTTTTTACCTGCAGCTGGGAGCAGCTGAGTATAACTTTTTACACAGAACTTAACTCTGCTGAACTGAGGAAATTGTGAGGTAAAATATCTTCCTTTTTTACATAGAGATGCTCAGGATATATTTTTACAGTTATACTGCATCAGTTTCAAGGGATTTAGCATATGAGTATTATGTCCCTTTAACTGGCTTTAAATAACTATAACCACACCCATGTTCTTGGTAAAAAAAAAAGTGGAGAGGAGAGGAATACATACAGAAAAAATGAGTAGAAGATTTCCTAATAAACAGACTTATAAATTGTTTTTCACTCTCTTTTCATTGTTAAAGGGACATGAAACCCAAATCTTTTCTTTTGTGATTTAAAAAGAGTATGCCATTTTAAACCACTTTGTAATTTACTTCTATTATCTCATTAGCTTAATTCTCTTGACATACTTGCTGAAAAGCATATCTAGATAGGCTCAGTAGCTGCTGATTGGTTGCTGCACATAGTTGCCTTGTGTGATTGGCTCCCCCATGTGCATTGCTATTTCTTCAATCAAGGATATCTAAAGAATGAAGCAAATTAGATAATAGAAGTAAATTGGAATGTTTAAAATTGTATTCTCTACTTGAATCATGAAATAAAATATTTGGGTTTAGTGTCCCTTTAACCCCTTAACGACCAAGGACGTACGCCACACGTCCTAAAAAAAAATACAGTTAATGACCGAGGACGTGTGGCGTACGTCCTTGGTCTGGAAAGCAGCTGGAAGCGATCCTGCTCGCTTCCAGCTGCTTTCCGGTTATTGCAGTGATGCCTCGATATCGAGGCATCCTGCAATAACCCCCCTTGGCCATCCGATGCAGAGAGAGCCACTCTGTGGCCCTCTCTGCACGGACATCGGTGGTATCGTTGGTGGGTGGGAGCAAGTCTGGGAGGCGGGCGGCCATCGATGTGCCGAGTGGAGTGGAGGGGGGCGGGATCGGGGGCGGGAGCGCGCACTGGAGCGCGCGCCTGCACGGGGGGCGGCGGGCGGGCGCGTGCACGGGGCAGGAGCAGGAGGGAACCGCTACACTACAGAAAAATAAACTTGCAAAAGTAAAAAAATAAAACGTTTTTGAAAGCTGTAAATAAACAGCTAAGAGATCTGGAAGGGGTGGGGGGTTGATCTTGGGGGGGGAAGCTACACTACAGAAAAGGGTTTTTTTTTTAAAAAAAGGCACATTTTTTCACTAAACTGGGTACTGGCAGACAGCTGCCAGTACCCAAGATGGCGCCCATTAAGGCAGAGGGGGAGGGTTAGAGAGCTCTTTGGTGGGGGATCAGTGAGGCTGGGGGCTAAGGGGGGATCCTACACAGCAGCATATGTAAATATGCTAAAAAAAAACACACAAAAAAGCCCAAATATAGCTTTTATTTTAGTACTGGCAGAGTTTCTGCCAGTACTTAAGATGGCGGGGACAATTGTGGGGTGGGGGAGGGAAGAGAGCTGTTTGGGAGGGATCAGGGGGTCTCATGTTTCAGGTGGGAGGCTGAGCTCTACACTAAAGCTAAAATTAACCCTGCAAGCTCCCTACAAGCTACATAATTAACCCCTTCACTGCTAGCCATAATACACATGTGCAATGCAGCAGCATTTGGCGGCCTTCTAATTACCAAAAAGCAACGCTAAAGCCATATATGTCTGCTATTTCTGAACAAAGGGGATCCCAGAGAAGCATTTACAACCATTTGTGCCATAATTGCACAAGCTGTTTGTAAATGATTTCAGTGAGAAACCTAAAATTGTGAAAAATTTAACGTTTTTTTTAATTTGATCGCATTTGGCGGTGAAATGGTGGCATGAAATATACCAAAATTGGCCTAGATCAATACTTGGGGTTGTCTACTATACTACACTAAAACTAAAATTATCCCTAAAAGCTCCCTACATGCTCCATAATTAACCCCTTCACTGCTGGGCATAATACACGTGTAGTGCGCAGTGGCATTTAGCAGCCTTCTAATTACTAAAAAGCAACGCCAAAGCCATATATGTCTGCTATTTCTGAACAAAGGGGATCCCAGAGAAGAATTTACAACCATTTAAGCCATAATTGCACAAGCTGTTTGTAAATAATTTCAGTGAGAAACCAAAAGTTTGTGAAAAAATTTGTAAAAAAGTGAACGATTTTTTGTATTTAATCGCATTTGGCGGTGAAATGGTGGCATAAAATATACCAAAATGGGCCTAGATGAATACTTTGGGATGTCTACTAAAAAAAATATATACATGTCAATGGATATTTAGAGATTCCTGAAAGATATTAGTGTTCTAATGTAACTAGCGCTAATTTTGAAAAATAATGGTTTGGAAATAGCAAAGTGCTACTTGTATTTATGGCCCTATAACTTACAAAAAAAGCAAAGAACATGTAAACATTGGGTATTTCTAAACTCAGGACAAAATTTAGAAACTATTTAGCATGGGTGTTTTTTGGTGGTTGTAGATGTGTAACAGATTTTGGGGGTCATAGTTAGAAAAAGTGTGTTTTTTTCCATTTTTTCCTCATATTTTATAATTTTTTTTATAGTAAATTATAAGATATGATGAAAATAATGGTATCTTTAGAAAGTCCATTTAATGGCGAGAAAAACGGTATATAATATGTGTGGGTACAGTAAATGAGTAAGATGAAAATTACAGCTAAACACAAACACCGCAAAAATGTAAAAATAGCCTTGGTCCCAAACGGACAGAAAATGGAAAAGTGCTGTGGTCATTAAGGGGTTAAAGAAGCCTTGAAAACATCAGAGGTAGTTCTGTTTAAATTGCCCTATAATGTTCTTTTGTTTGCCAGACCTGACTACATATTACTTAGTGATTGCTTTGAGTAACGCACAGACTTATTTGTAGGGATGGGCAAATGTTTTACAACATTCAAAAAAATGAAACCTATTTTAACACATTTGCTCGTTTCAAAATTTCGATGGTACAACATTCTAATATTTGTTTAATGTAATAGTATTTCTAATGCTTTCTTTAAATGTAATATTCAAATTATGCAATATTCAAAAAAGAAACATTCAAATTGATATATTTGTATCTATTATCTATCAATTTACTAAATTCCCTTCCATATGAACTATTGAACTTCTAAATAGTATTTGTTAAATTGAATATTACACTCGAAATTTCAAATGTGGATATTCTATCTAATTATAAACATTCAAAAACCCAGGACATACTTGAAAACGAGAGAAATCTCAATGTATCCTTCCTGGTAAAATATTTTTATAAATAAAGAAATAAATAAAAAACTAAAGTAACATTTGAAAACCGGAAATAACATTTGATTAACACATTTTAATGGATTTTTATTCTTATCAATATTCAATTGCCCAAAACTAATGTCCACAGGACTATTTGTTCTACCAAACCAACTACACTTTCAGCGCATTTGTCCATCCATATTTATTTGCGGCTAGCATGCCATTTGTTAGGTGTTATCCCCGGGGGGGGAGTGTCAGGTCAGGCCGAAGCCGCGGGCCCACTGTACCACCTGAGGCAGATGTAGATTATCTGATAAGGATCCCTTAGAATGACTCAGACCACGCAGCAATATGATCTAAAGCCAATCATGTTTATTGAACAGCGCAAGCCTATCTTATAGACTTCAGTAACAGCATACAGGGTTAAGGGGATGACACATTAGGACCGCGTCATTTTACACAGTTATACAGAGTTACACACAGTGTGATTCTGGAAATTCACTAGCTCCTAAACAATAATCTACAGTCATAATAAACCATGCATCTGCAGAGACACCAAGGTCGCTGGACCATCTTATTGATATTATATTCTTCTGGGCGTAGAGCCAGGAAGCTTACAAGGCTGAAGAGCTAAGGAAAGTACCATAACAAGCACATAGTTCCCACTACATAATAACCCATTATAATAAAGTCAAATCATTACAAAATGGATGCTAATCATCACAAGATGGCTACGAGGAACAAGATGGCGCTAGTCAGGTTCACATTAACCCCTAACATACCATCCTTTTATTCTAACAGAATAACATAAAAATAGACAGGCATAGAAAATTAGTAAAACCTTATATTATGGTAACAGAACTCTATGTGAGAATACTAAAGAGAAAAATATTCACATGTCGTGATATAGTTTTATAGGCTAATTGTCACTGCACATAGGTGCAGCCTCTCCAATACCTTCCATCTATCTTCCAGCCCCCCCAAAACTACCGGTCTACCTGCACAGAGACCCAACCAGCCCCCCATCTACCCCCAAACAACGCTGCATCTTCTATCTCTCCACCTGCATTGCTAGCACCCCCCCAATATGTCCAACAGTTCTTTTTCCACAATAAAGCATGACATAGCAACAGCACAACTGTCTCTAGGTGGCCTCTGATCCATTTAAGAACAGTCTTTGTCCATTTAGAGCGCTTCACCTTGACACTTTGCTATAATACAGTTCTCCAACAGTTCATTTGTAGTAGGGGTGCTTATCCAGTGTTCTTCCGCAGGGAGATGCTGAAAATCTGATGGTTTGTTCATGGGGTAGACAAGGCAACCAGTGGATCCCCATGGCAAGCAGACACTCGAGTCACAGGGAGTCTAGGAAGTAAACAGAGACAGTACAGGATGAGTACACACCGCAATACAATCACAATTATGTCCAAATAAAACGTCACTTTCATCCTGTCATTTAAAACCAAACAAAATATTGTTGATATATAATACAAACTAAATACATTGATATTTCTCAGAGAATAATTTACAACTTCTCTATATACTTTTAAATGATACTTCATGAACACTAAGCAAGTGAAAACCTGCCAGACTTCATCAAGGGGCTGAATGGTTATGCTATAACTTATGCTAAGGCCTGCCCTGTAGCAAAAATGAAAAAAAAAGGAAAACAGTCAATAAAAATAAAATGAATTTCTTTACACTATCACTTTGAACTTCTAAAAATAAAAGAACCTCATGATGCTTTATTCTGCATGGCTGCTATCTATAATGTTTCTAATTCTCCAATCACGGTCCTAATATTCAACAATCTCATCTGATATAAACACTACTAGTTTACTAATTATTTTATGCAACCTAAATTTTCTCACACTCCTGTATGAGGAAAGAATACAAACAGAACATCATTTAAAACTACAAAATCTTTGCATGCATTGCGCCTGTCACTGCTGCGGCGGCATTCTGGTTTGAGGCCCTGGAAGAGGCCATCCATACAGCTCCATTGACTGAAATTGTTGACAAGCTTAGAACTCTTAAGCTAGCTAACTCATTTGTTTCTGATGCCATTGTTCATTTGACTAAACTAACGGCTAAGAATTCCGGATTCGCCATCCAGGCGCGTAGGGCGCTATGGCTCAAATCCTGGTCAGCTGATGTGACTTCAAAGTCTAAATTACTCAACATTCCTTTCAAGGGGCAGACTTTATTCGGGCCTGGTTTGAAAGAAATTATTGCTGACATTACTGGAGGTAAGGGTCATACCCTTCCTCAGGACAGGGCCAAATCAAAGGCCAAACAGTCTAATTTTCGTGCCTTTCGAAATTCCAAGGCAGGTGCAGCATCAACTTCCTCCGCTTCAAGACAAGAGGGAACTTTTGCTCAATCTAAGCAGGCCTGGAAACCTAACCAGTCCTGGAACAAAGGCAAGCAGGCCAGAAAGCCTGCTGCTGCCTCTAAGACAGCATGAAGGAACGGCCCCCTATCCGGCGACGGATCTAGTAGGGGGCAGACTTTTTCTCTTCGCCCAGGCGTGGGCAAGAGATGTTCAGGATCCCTGGGCGTTGGAGATCATATCTCAGGGATATCTTCTGGACTTCAAAGCTTCCCCTCCACAAGGGAGATTTCATCTTTCAAGGTTATCTGCAAATCAGATAAAGAAAGAGGCATTCCTACGCTGTTTGTGGTTCCCAAAAAAGAGGGAACCTTCAGACCAATTTTGGATCTAAAGATCTTAAACAAATTCCTCGGAGTTCCATCTTTCAAAATGGAAACTATTCGGACCATCCTACCCATGATCCAAGAGGATCAGTACATGACCACAGTGGACTTAAAGGATGCCTACCTTCACATACCGATTCACAAAGATCATCATCGGTTCCTAAGGTTTGCCTTTCTAGACAGGCATTACCAATATGTAGCTCTTCCCTTCGGGTTGGCTACAGCCCCGAGAATCTTTACGAAGGTTCTGGGCTCACTTCTGGCGGTTCTAAGACCGCGAGGCATAGCGGTGGCTCCGTATCTAGACGGCATCCTGATACAGGCGTCAAGCTTTCAAATTGCCAAGTCTCATACAGAGATAGTTCTGGCATTTCTGAGATCGCACGGGTGGAAAGTGAATGAGGAAAAGAGTTCTCTATCCCCACTCACAAGAGTCTCCTTCTTAGGGACTCTTATAGATTCTGTAGAGATGAAAATTTACCTGACGGAGTCCAGGTTATCAAAGCTTCTAAATGCTTGCCGTATTCTTCATTCCATTCCGCGCCCTTCGGTGGCTCAGTGTATGGAGGTGATCGGCTTAATGGTAGCGGCAATGGACATAGTGCCATTTGCGCGCCTACATCTCAGACCGCTGCAATTATGCATGCTAAATCAGTGGAATGGGGATTACACAGATTTGTCCCCTCTGCTAAATCTGGATTAAGAGACCAGAGATTCTCTTCTCTGGTGGATGTCTCGGGTCCACCTGTCCGAGGGTATGACCTTTTTGCAGGCCAGATTGGACAATTGTAACAACAGATGCCAGCCTTCTAGGTTGGGGTGCAGTCTGGAACTCCCTGTAGGCACAGGGATCGTGGACTCAGGAGGAGAAACTCCTTCCGATAAATATTCTGGAGTTAAGAGCAATATTCAATGCTCTTCTGGCTTGGCCTCAGTTAGCAACACTGAGGTTCATCAGATTTCAGTCGGACAATATCACGACTGTGGCTTACATCAACCATCAAGGGGGAACCAGGAGTTCCCTAGCGATGTTAGAAGTCTCAAAAATAATTCACTGGGCAGAGACTCACTCTTGCCACCTGTCAGCAATCCATATCCCAGGCGTGGAGAACTGGGAGGCGGATTTTCTAAGTCGTCAGACTTTTCACCCGGGGGAGTGGGAACTCCATCCGGAGGTGTTTGCTCAGTTGATTCATCGTTGGGGCAAACCAGAGTTGGATCTCATGGCGTCTTGCCAGAACGCCAAGCTTCCTTGTTACGGATCCAGGTCCAGGGACCCAGAAGCGACGCTGATAGATGCTCTAGCAGCGCCTTGGTTCTTCAACCTGGCTTAGGTGTTTCCACCGTTTCCTCTGCTCCCTCGACTGATTGCCAAAATCAAACAGGAGAGAGCATCGGTGATTCTAATAGCGCTTGCGTGGCCACGCAGGACCTGGTATGCAGACCTAGTGGACATGTCATCCTTTCCACCATGGACTCTGCCTCTAAGACAGGACCTTCTAATACAAGGTCCTTTCAATCATCCAAATCTAATTTCTCTGAGACTGACTGCATGGAGATTGAACGCTTGATTCTATCAAAGCGTGGCTTCTCCGAGTCAGTCATTGATACCTTAATACAGGCACGAAAGCCTGTTACCATTAAAATCTATCACAAGATATGGCGTACATATCTTTACTGGTGTGAATCCAAGAATTACTCATGGAGTAAGGTTAGGATTCCTAGGATATTGTCCTTTCTCCAAGAGGGTTTGGACAAAGGATTATCAGCTAGTTCCTTAAAGGGACAGATTTCTGCTCTGTCTATTCTTTTGCACAAGCGTCTGGCAGAAGTTCCAGACGTCCAGGCATTTTGTCAGGCTTTGGTTAGAATTAAGCCTGTGTTTAAAACAGTTGCTCCCCCATGGAGCTTAAACTTGGTTCTTCAAGGAGTTCCGTTTGAACCCCTTCATTCCATTGATATTAAGCTTTTATCTTGGAAAGTTCTGTTTTTGATGGCTATTTCCTCGGCTCGGAGAGTCTCTGAGCTATCTGCCTTACAATGTGATTCTCCTTATCTGATTTTTCATGCAGATAAGGTAGTTCTGCGTACCAAACCTGGGTTTTTACCTAAGGTGGTTTCTAACAAGAATATCAATCAAGAGATTGTTGTTCCATCATTGTGTCCTAATCCTTCTTCAAAGAAGGAACGTCTTTTACATAATCTGGACGTAGTCCGTGCCTTGAAGTTTTACTTACAAGCTACTAAAGATTTTCATCAAACATCTTCCCTGTTTGTCGTTTATTCTGGACAGAGGAGAGGTCAAAAAGCTTCGGCAACCTCTCTTTCCTTTTGGCTTCTGAGTATTATACGCCTAGCCTATGAGACTGCTGGACAGCAGCCCCCTGAAAGAATTACAGCTCATTCTACTAGAGCTGTGGCTTCCACCTGGGCCTTTAAAAATGAGGCCTCTGTTGAACAGATTTGCAAGGCCGCGACTTGGTCTTCGCTTCACACTTTTTCAAAATTTTACAAATTTGATACTTTTGCTTCTTCGGGGGCTGTTTTTGGGAGAAAGGTTCTTCAGGCAGTGGTTCCTTCCGCTTAATCCCTGCCTTGTCCCTCCCATCATCCGTGTACTTTAGCTTTGGTATTGGTATCCCATAAGTAATGGATGATCCGTGGACTGGATACACTTAACAAGAGAAAACATAATTTATGCTTACCTGATACATTTATTTCTCTTGTAGTGTATCCAGTCCACGGCCCGCCCTGTCATTTTAAGGCAGGTCTAAAATTTAATTAAACTACAGTCACCACTGCACCCTATGGTTTCTCCTTTCTCTGTTTGTTTCGGTCGAATGACTGGATATGGCAGTTAGGGGAGGAGCTATATAGCAGCTCTGCTGTGGGTGATCCTCTTGCAACTTCCTGTTGGGAAAGAGAATATCCCATAAGTAATGGATGATCCGTGGACTGGATACACTACAAGAGAAATATCAGGTAAGCATAAATTATGTTTTTATCTTCATCTTTTCTTTCTTTAAGGCTTTACTGCATTCAATCTTTAATCTTTTGAAGAGTGCACTTATTGAATTTTGCCTGTACAGATTTTACCTAAATATGGAAACTCAAAAATAATTCATTTAGTGTCTTTTAATCTCTGGATACAGCTGCATACTCTCATCCTGCAAATACAAATATAGTGTTAAGAACCAAATAGAAAAATAAAACATTTTAGGCATCTGAAATATGAGAGCAACATAAAACACAGAAAAACAATGAAGAGATATAATCCACCAGGGAGGGAAAAAGGAGTGGGATCTGGGTATACAGGCTACGACAGGGGTGGCCATCAAGGTAGATGATGTCCGTGGCCAGATTCCCAATGAAGGAAAGTTCTAGACAAACCTAGGGACGTAGTGCATCCTGCATAGGGATAAGACAGGGAAATTTAGGGCACAGCTGGTGGTTAGGCAATAACATTGTAAGAGGGGATTCAACACGTTTTAGGTTCACCTCCTAAAAACAATCACCCCATTACATAAAGATACTCATCAATACTCATCAATACTTCCCCCTTGTTTGCGTGAAACATCCCATGTGACACGCAAACACAACATAACAAGAAACTAAACGACAAATCATGCACTCCACTCATGCAGAGACAATTCTCAATAGAAAGCAAAATCAAATACACTTCACTATTCAATATGCTGTCCATACAGCACGCTTCCACACGCAGTCACAAAAGAGAAAAACATAACAAACAAACATTGAAAACCAATTGTTCTTTTCTTTCACAAAACAAAACACTAGCTGCCGACACAAACTTCAAACAACCACAATTAACCTGAAATTCAACACATATTCTGACATTCGCTGAAACGCAGCACTCACAAAACACTACAAATAATTAAAAACATCCCATAAGAACCATCTATACCCTGGCTCTGCAACGTCTACTATGTACAAAACTTTGATATCACACAAATAAAGCAATCACTGCAGATGCTCAAGAAATTTCAGTTGCATATTGTACAAATAAAATTTTGCTTATTTGGGAAAGATCAGATAGCCATGGTACAGCCACAGTTCTCCTGCCGCATGCACCATGCAAATCCACTGTTAAAGGGACATACTAGTATAAATGAAACTTTCATTATGCAGATAGGACTTTTAATTGTAACCAACTTTCCAATGTACTTTGATCATCAAAATCACTTTTTTCCTCTTGGTATTCTTAGATTAAACTAAACATAGGTAGGCTCATATGCTAATTTCTAGCATTATTATCTATAAGCAGATCCCATTCCTCCACACAATAATAGCCACAATAATAACATGCATAGCCACTTAATATTTTCTAAGCACAGCACAATTTTATAGCAGCAAAACACAAATAACCAAAGCAAGCATCAGATATCAACATGAGTTTCAGGTGGGTAACAAAACTCTATTATGGGAATGAATATGGGAAACTTTAACACACGTGAGACTCACTCACTGCCAACTTTCACGGGGGAGCTTAACTTAAAATTTACCGTCAAATGGCATTTATTTCTTGCGCGCTTATCACAGACAGGACTACAATGCCTGTCGTAAACCAGCCCAGGACTATCAACCTGGCTGGAGGGGTTATCACAACTGCCGGCAGGACTTTAACCTCCGCAAACCTGCGCCTCAACCACAGGAACCCCTTAACCCTTTATCATATATTATTAACACCTATTACCAGACTAAATTTAGGTTCAGATTCACAGAAGGAAAGCATGGTAAAAGCACTCATACTCACCCACTGCGAATCCCACATAACTGACACCAAAATTGTTAGGTGTTATCCCCAGGGGGGGGGGGGGGGGAGTGTCAGGTCAGGCCGAAGCCGTGGGCCCACTGTACCACCTGAGGCAGATGTAGATTATCTGATAAGGATCCCTTAGAATGACTCAGACCACGCAGCAATATGATCTAAAGCCAATCATGTTTATTGAACAGCGCAAGCCTATCTTATAGACTTCAGTAACAGCATACAGGGTTAAGGGGATGACACGTTAGGACCGCGTCATTTTACACAGTTATACAGAGTTACACAGTGTGATTCTGGAAATTCACTAGCTCTTAAACAATAATCTACAGTCATAATAAACCATGCATCTGCAGAGACACCAAGGTCGCTGGACCATCTTATTGATATTATATTCTTCTGGGCGTACAGCCAGGAAGCTTCTACAAGGCCGAAGAGCTAAGGAAAGTACCATAACAAGCACATAGTTCCCACTACATAATAACCTATTATAATAAAGTCTAATCATTACAAAATGGATGCTAATCATCACAAGATGGCTGCGAGGAACAAGATGGCGCCCAAAAACAAGATGGCGCTAGTCAGGTTCACATTAACCCCTAACACCATTGTTTTCAAGTTGTTTGTTAGCACAATGTGCAGAGTTTTGCAAATCATTAAAGGGATAGTCTAGTCAAAATTAAACTTTCATAATTCAGATATAGCATGCACTTTTAAGCAAAAATATAAGTTTAAGAGCCTACCCATTTTTGGTTCAGAACCTGGGTAGTGCTTGTTGATTGGTGTCTAAATGTAACCACCAATCAGCAAGCGCTACCCAGGTGCTGAACCAAAAATGGTCCGGCTCTTAAACTTATATTCTTTTTCAAATATAGATACCAAGAGAATGAAGAAAAATGTATAATAGGAGTAAATTAGAAAGTTGCTTTAAATTGAATGCTCTATCTGAATCATGAAAGTTTAATTTTGGCTAGACTATCCCTTTAATAAAGTGACTGTTTTAAATTCGTTGACATTCTGTTATATTGAACAGCAGACACACATCAGTGGGATGGAAGGGGCTTGAAAATAGCAGTTTGAGAATAAGTAAGATATTAAAAACTTCTTGACTTGAATAACTAGTACAGTATATTTTTATGGTAGTTGAAATGTTCAGGTATAGAGCTGGAAGTAAATAGGTCTTCCCTAACTGATCTTTTATTTTCTTGACTACAGGTTGGAATGCCTAGCTGTAGCAGTGCTATGTTCCTCATCTTCCCGATTCTCTTAATATCTATTGTTTTTAAAGGTAAGAAAAAGCAATACTCATTATGGTGGAGATAAAAGCATGAGATTAAAATCCTCCATTTCATAAAAGCAAGATTCATTGAATTATTGTATATAAAATTAGAAAATCTATGCAAGTATCTTGGCTTCTTTTACCCCAGAAGTACTCTGTATACATTGTTACCAATGAACCAGAGAACTCTGGGTAAGATATGAAAATTAGACATAAAATATCTCATGATTTTTGCTTAAACTGGCAGTAAACCTAGAAAATAATGTTATATAATTCTTCACATAGTGCAGAATTATATAACATTATATTAGTGCTAGCTTTATGTAAGATAATATTGCCGGTGAAATTTTTATTAAAAAAGAGGGTTTTCTCTTGTTAAGTGTATCCAGTCCACGGATCATCCATTACTTATGGGATATTCTCCTTCCCAACAGGAAGCTGCAAGAGGATCACCCACAGCAGAGCTGCCACATAGCTCCTCCCCTCACTGCCATATCCAGTCATTCTCTTGCAACTCTCAACAAAGATGGAGGTAGTAAGAGGAGAGTGGTGTATTATAGTTAGTTTTTTAACTTCAATCAAAAGTTTGTTATTTTTAAATGTTACCGGAGTGTACTATTTTATCTCAGGCAGCATTAGAAGAAGAATCTGCCTGCGGTTTCTATGATCTTAGCAGAAGTAACTAAGATCCACTGCTGTTCTCACATATTCTGAGGAGTGAGGTAACTTCAGAGGGGGAATGGCGTGCAGGTTATCCTGCAATAAGGTATGTGCAGTTAACATATTTCTAGGGATGGAATTTGCTAGAAAAATGCTGCTGATACCGGATTAATGTAAGTTAAGCCTAAATACAGTGATTTAATAGCGACTGGTATCAGGCTTATTACCAGAGATACATACTCTTATAAAAGTGCAATATAAAACGTTTGCTGGCATGTTAATCGTTTTTATATATGCTTGGTGATAAAACTTATTGGGGCCTAGTTTTTTTCCACATGGCTGGCTTGATTTTTGCCTAGAAACAGTTTCCTGAGGCTTTCCACTGTTGTAATATGAGTGGGAGGGGCCTATTTTAGTGTTTTTCTGCACTGCTAAAATTACAGACAGAGACACTCAGCTTCCCTCTGCATGATACAGGACATCTCTGAAGGGCTCAAAAGGCTTCAAAAGTCGTGTTTGAGGAGGTTAACAACCACAGTAGTTCTGTGGCAGTTGTTGTGACTAGTTTTAAAAACGTTTTTTTCATTTATTATTCCATTTTTGGTATTAAGGGGTTAATCATCCATTTTGCAAGTGGGTGCAATGCTCTGCTAACTTGTTACATACACTGTAAAAATTTCGTTAGTGTAACTGCCTTTTTTCACTGTTATTTCAAATTTTGACAAAATTTGTTTTTCTTAAAGGCACAGTAACGTTTTTTATATTGCTTGTTTAACTTGATGCAAAGTGTTTTCCAAGCTTGCTAGTCTCATTGCTAGTCTGTACAAACATGTCTGACATAGAGGAAACTACTTGTTCATTATGTTTAAAAGCCATGGTGGAGCCCCATAGGAGAATGTGTACTAAATGTATTGATTTCACCTTAAACAGTAAAGATCATTCTTTATCTATAAAAGAAATGTCACCAGAGGGTTCTGTCGAGGGGGAAGTTATGCCGACTAACTCTCCCCACGTGTCGGACCCTTTGCCTCCCGCTCAAGGGACACACGCTAATATGGCGCCAAGTACATCAGGGACGCCCATAGCGATTACTTTGCAGGACATGGCTGCGATCATGGATAATACCCTGTCAGCGGTATTAGCCAGATTGCCTGAATTAGGAGGCAAGCGCGATAGCTCTGGGGTTAGACGAGATACAGAGCGCGTAGATGCTGTAAGAGCCATGTCTGATACTGCGTCACAATATGCAGAACCTGAGGACGGAGAGCTTCAGTCTGTGGGTGACATCTCTGACTCGGGGAAACCTGATTCAGAGATTTCTAATTTTAAATTTAAGCTTGAGAACCTCTGTGTATTGCTTGGGGAGGTGTTAGCTGCTCTGAATGACTGTGACACAATTGCAGTGCCAGAGAAATTGTGTAGGCTGGATAAATACTATGCAGTGCCGGTGTGTACTGATGTTTTTCCAATACCTAAAAGGTTTACAGAAATTATTAGTAAGGAGTGGGATAGACCCGGTGTGCCGTTTTTCCCCCCCTCCTATATTTAGAAAAATGTTTCCCATAGACGCCACTACACGGGACTTATGGCAGACAGTCCCTAAGGTGGAGGGAGCAGTTTCTATTTTAGCAAAGCGTACCACTATCCCGGTTGAGGACAGTTGTGCTTTTTCAGATCCAATGGATAAAAAATTAGAGGGTTACCTTAAGAAAATGTTTATTCAACAAGGTTTTCTTTTACAGCCCCTTGCATGCATTGCGCCTGTCACTGCTGCGGCGGCATTCTGGTTTGAGGCCCTGGAAGAGGCCATCCATACAGCTCCATTGACTGAAATCATTGACAAGCTTAGAACACTTAAGCTAGCTAACTCATTTGTTTCTGATGCCATTGTTCATTTGACTAAACTAACGGCTAAGAATTCCGGATTCGCCATCCAGGCGCGTAGGGCGCTATGGCTTAAATCCTGGTCAGCTGACGTGACTTCAAAGTCTAAATTACTCAACATTCCTTTCAAAGGGCAGACCTTATTTGGGCCTGGTTTGAAAGAAATTATTGCTGACATTACTGGAGGTAAGGGTCATACCCTTCCTCAGGACAGGGCCAAATCAAGGGCCAAACAGTCTAATTTTCGTGCCTTTCGAAATTTCAAGGCAGGTTCAGCATCAACTTCCTCTGCTTCAAAACAAGAGGGAACTTTTGCTCAATCCAAGCAGGCCTGGAAATCTAACCAGCCCTGGAACAAGGGCAAGCAGGCCAGAAAGCCTGCTGCTGCCCCCAAGACAGCATGAAGGAACGGCCCCCTATCCGGCAACGGATCTAGTAGGGGGCAGACTTTCTCTCTTCGCTCAGGCGTGGGCAAGAGATGTTCAGGATCCCTGGGCGTTGGAGATCATATCTCAGGGATATCTTCTGGACTTTAAAGCTTCTCCTCCACAGGGGAGATTTCACCTTTCAAGATTATCTGCAAACCAGATAAAGAAAGAGGCATTCCTACGCTGCGTGCAAGACCTCCTAGTAATCCATCCAGTTCCGCGGACGGAACAAGGACAGGGTTTTTATTCAAATCTGTTTGTGGTTCCCAAAAAAGAGGGAACCTTCAGACAAATTTTGGATCTAAAGATCTTAAACAAATTCCTCAGAGTTCCATCATTCAAGATGGAAACTATTCGGACCATCTTACCCATGATCCAAGAGGGTCAGTACATGACCACAGTGGACTTAAAGGATGCCTACCTTCACATTCCGATTCACAAGAATCATCATCGGTTCCTGAGATTTGCCTTTCTAGACAGGCATTACCAATTTGTAGCTCTTCCCTTCAGGTTGGCTACAGTCCCAAGAATTTTTACAAAGGTTCTGGGCTCTCTTCTGGCAATTCTAAGACCCCGAGGCATAGCGGTAGCTCCTTATCTAGACAACATCCTGATACAGGCGTCAAGCTTTCAAATTGCCAAGTCTCACACAGAGATAGTTCTGGCATTTCTGAGGTTGCATGGGTGGAAAGTGAACAAAGAAAAGAGTTCTCTATCTCCTCTCACAAGGGTTTCCTTCCTAGGGACTCTTATAGATTCTGTAGAAATGAAAATTTACCTGACGGAGTCCAGGTTATCAAAACTTCTAAATGCTTGCCGTGTTCTTCACTCCACTCCGCGCCCTGCGGTGGCTCAGTGCATGGAGGTAATCGGCTTAATGGTAGCGGCAATGGACATAGTGCCATTTGCGCGCCTGCATCTCAGACCACTGCAATTATGCATGCTCAGTCAGTGGAATGGGGATTACACAGATTTGTCCCCTCTACTAAATCTGGATCAGGAAACCAGAGATTCTCTTCTCTGGTGGTTATCTCGGGTCCATCTGTCCAAGGGTATGACCTTTCGCAGACCAGATTGGACGATTGTAACAACAGATGCCAGCCTTCTAGGTTGGGGTGCAGTCTGGAACTCCCTGAAGGCTCAGGGATCGTGGAATCAGGAGGAGAAACTCCTCCCAATAAATATTCTGAAGTTAAGAGCAATATTCAATGCTCTTCTAGCTTGGCCTCAGTTAGCAACCCTGAGGTTCATCAGATTTCAGTCGGACAACATCACGACTGTGACTTACATCAACCATCAAGGGGGAACCAGGAGTTCCCTAGCGATGTTAGAAGTCTCCAAGATAATTCTCTGGGCAGAGTCTCACTCTTGCCACCTATCAGCAATCCATATCCCAGGTGTAGAGAACTGGGAGGCGGATTTTCTAAGTCGTCAGACTTTTCATCCGGGGGAGTGGGAACTCCATCCGGAAGTGTTTGCTCAATTGGTTCATCGTTGGGGCAAACCAGAACTGGATCTCATGGCGTCTCGCCAGAACGCCAAGCTTCCTTGTTACGGATCCAGGTCCAGGGACCCGGAAGCGACGCTGATAGATGCTCTAGCAGCTCCTTGGTTCTTCAACCTGGCTTATGTGTTTCCACCGTTTCCTCTGCTCCCTCGACTGATTGCCAAAATCAGACAGGAGAGGGCATCGGTGATTCTGATAGCGCCTGCGTGGCCACGCAGGACCTGGTATGCAGACCTAGTGGACATGTCATCCTTTCCACCATGGACTCTGCCTCTGAGACAAGACCTTCTCATACAAGGTCCTTTCAATCATCCGAATCTGATTTCTCTGAGACTGACTGCATGGAGATTGAGCGCTTGATTCTATCAAGGCGTGGCTTCACCGAGTCAGTCATTGATACCTTAATACAGGCACGAAAGCCTGTCACCAGGAAAATCTACCACAAGATATGGCGTAAATATCTTCATTGATGTGAATCCAAGAATTACTCATGGAGTAGGGTTAGGATTCCTAGGATATTGTCCTTCCTCCAAGAGGGTTTGGACAAAGGATTATCAGCTAGTTCTTTAAAGGGACAGATTTCTGCTCTGTCTATTCTTTTACACAAGCGTCTGGCAGAAGTTCCAGACGTTCAGGCATTTTGTCAGGCTTTAGTTAGAAGTAAGCCTGTGTTTAAACCTGTTGCTCCTCCATGGAGCTTAAACTTGGTTCTTAAAGTTCTTCAAGGGGTTCCGTTTGAACCCCTTCATTCTATTGATATCAAACTTCTATCATGGAAAGTTCTTTTTCTGATGGCTATTTCCTCGGCTCGGAGAGTCTCTGAGTTATCTGCCTTACATTGTGATTCTCCTTATCTGATCTTTCATTCAGATAAAGTAGTTCTGCGTACAAAACCTGGGTTTTTACCCAAGGTGGTTTCTAACAAGAATATCAATCAAGAGATTGTTGTTCCATCATTATGTCCTAATCCTTCTTCAAAGAAGGAACGTCTTTTGCATAATCTAGACGTAGTCCGTGCCTTGAAGTTTTACTTACAAGCTACTAAAGATTTTCGTCAAACATCTAACCTGTTTGTTGTTTACTCTGGACAGAGGAGAGGTCAAAAGGCCTCGGCAACCTCTTTCTTTTTGGCTTCAGAGTATAATCCGTTTAGCTTATGAGACTGCTGGATAGCAGCCCCCTGAAAGGATTACAGCTCATTCCACTAGAGCTGTGGCTTCTACCTGGGCCTTTAAAAATGAGGCTTCTGTTGAACAGATTTGCAAGGCTGTGACTTGGTCTTCGCTTCATACCTTTTCCAAATTTTCCAAATTTGATACTTTTGCTTCTTCGGAGGCTGTTTTTGGGAGAAAGGTTCTTCAGGCAGTGGTTCCTTCCGCTTAATCCCTGCCTTGTCCCTCCCATCATCCGTGTACTTTAGCTTTGGTATTGGTATCCCATAAGTAATGGATGATCCGTGGACTGGATACACTTAACAAGAGAAAACATAATTTATGCTTACCTGATAAATTTATTTCTCTTGTAGTGTATCCAGTCCACGGCCAGCCCTGTCCTTTTAAGGCAGGTCTACATTTTAATTAAACTACAGTCACCACTGCACCCTATGGTTTCTCCTTTCTCGGCTTGTTTCGGTTGAATGACTGGATATGGCAGTGAGGGGAGGAGCTATGTAGCAGCTCTGCTGTGGGTGATCCTCTTGCAGCTTCCTGTTGGGAAGGAGAATATCCCATAAGTAATGGATGATCCGTGGACTGGATACACTACAAGAGAAATAAATTTATCAGGTAAGCATAAATTATGTTTCTCTTGTTAAGTGTGTTCAGTCCACGGGTCATCCATTACTTATGGGATATATTCTCCTTCCCAACAGGAAGTTGCAAGAGGATCACCCAAGCACCCAGTCATTCTCTTGCAACCCTCAACAAAGAAGGAGGTCGCGAGAGGAGCTGGAGTTTTTACTTAACTATTAACTATTAACTATCCTTCAATCAAAAGTTTGTTATTTTAAATGGCACCGGAGTGTGCTGTTTTTCTATCTCAGGCAGTATTTGGAAGAAGAAACTGCCTGCGTTTTTTATCTATGATCTTAGCAGGCGTAACTAAGATCCACTGGCTGTTCTCGACTTTCTGAGGAGTGGGGTAACTTCAGACTGGGAATAGCATGCGGGGTCCTCCGCAAATGAGGTATGTGCGGTACTTTATTTTCTGGGAATGGAATTGACTAAGAAAATACTGCTGTTACCGTATGATGTAAGTACAGCCTTAAATGCAGTAGTAGCAACTGGTATCAGGCTGATAAATGTATGCGCAGTCGAGTTATATTCTAGGGACTAGAATTTGACTGAGAAAATACTGTTAACACTGAAATAATACTTAAGCCTTCTCTGCAGTGGTAGCGACTGGTAGCAGGCTTAGTGATAGCTTTGCATGACATTGAAAAATGTTGTTTTTTAATAAAACGTTTACTGGCATGTTGTTCGTTTTTTTGTGAGGTACTTTGGTGATAAATCGCTTTGGGCATGATTTTTTCCACATGGCTAACATATTTTTCTGCATGGAAACCGTTATATCAGGGTTCCCACTGTTGTGATTGGAGTGGGAGGGCCCTTGTTTTAGCGCCTTGTTGCGCAGTTAAAATTATTGCACAGTCTTTCTGCTTCTTCCTCCTTGATCCAGGACGTCTCTAGAGAGCTCAGGGGTCTGCAAATTTCATTTGTGAGGGAGGTAATCAGTCACAGCAGATCTGTGACAGTGTGCTGACTGTGATTAAGAGCGTTAAATCTTAATTGATATCTGTTTTATCCGTTTTGGGTATCGAGGGGTTAATCATCCTTTTGCTAATGGGTGCAATCCTCTGCTAATAGTACACTTCTTGTTAAGAATTGTTTACTTATATCTGTATTTTTGAAGCGCTGCAGCGTTTTTTATATTGCTTGTAAAACTTATTGAAAGTGATTTCCAAGCTTGTTAGTTTTCATTGCTAAGTCTGTTTTAACATGTCTGATTCAGAGGAAACTGTTTGTTCATCATGTTCAAAAGCCAATGTGGAGTCAATCTGTACCGATAAAGAAGCTATCACCAGACAACGAGGGGGAAGTTATGCCACCTAACTCTCCTCACGTGTCAGTACCTGCGTCTCCCGCTCGGGAGATGCGTAGGATTGAGACACCTAGTACATCTAGGCCCTTACAAATCACTTTACATGATATGGCTAATGTTATGAAAGAAGTATTATATAATATGCCCAAATTAAGGGGCAAACGCGATAGCTCTGGGTTAAGGACAGAGCGCGCTGATGACACGAGAGCCATGTCTGATACTGCGTCACAACTTGCAGAACATGAGGACGGTGAGCTTCATTCTGTCGGTGACGGTTCTGATTCGGGGAGACCGGATTCCGAAATTTCAAATTTTAAATTTAAGCTTGAGAACCTCCGTGTGTTACTAGGGGAGGTATTAGCGGCTCTGAATGATTGCGACACGGTGGCAATTCCAGAGAAATTGTGTAGGTTGGATAGATACTATGCGGTACCGGTGTGTACTGACGTTTTTCCTATACCAAAAAGACTTACAGAAATTATCAGTAAGGAGTGGGATAAACCCGGTGTGCCTTTTTCCCCTCCCCCGATATTTAGAAAAATGTTCCCTATAGACGCCACCACACGAGACTTATGGCAGACGGTCCCTAAGGTGGAGGGAGCAGTTTCTACGTTAGCCAAGCGTACCACTATCCCGGTGGAGGATAGCTGTGCTTTCTCAGATCCAATGGATAAAAAATTAGAGGGTTATCTTAAGAAATTTTTTGTTCAACAGGGTTTTATATTGCAGCCTCTTGCATGCATTGCGCCTGTCGCGGCTGCAGCGGCATTCTGGTTTGAGTCTCTGTAAGAGGCAATTCGCACAGAGCCGTTGGATGAGGCCTTGAGCAAAGTTAGAACCCTTAAGCAAGCTAATGCGTTTGTTTCAGATGCCGTAGTACATCTAACCAAACTTACGGCTAAAAATTCTGGATTCGCCATACAGGCGCGCAGAGCACTCTGGCTTAAATCCTGGTCAGCGGATGTAACTTCCAAGTCTAAACTACTTAACATTCCTTTCAAAGGGCAGACCTTATTCGGGCCCGGCTTGAAGGAAATTATTGCTGACATTACGGGAGGTAAGGGCCACGCCCTTCCTCAGGACAGGGCCAAACAGTCTAATTTTCGTGCCTTTCGTAACTTCAAGGCAGGAGCAGCATCGACTTCCTCCGCTCCAAAACAGGAAGGAACTACTGCTCGTTACAGACAAGATTGGAAAGGCAACCAGTCATGGAACAAGGGCAAGCAGGCCAGAAAGCCTACTCCCGCCCCTAAGACAGCATGAAGTCAGGGCCCCCTATCCAGAGATGGATTTAGTGGGGGGCAGACTTTCTCTCTTTGCCCAGGCTTGGGCAAGAGATGTGCAGGATCCCTGGACGTTAAAGATTATATCTCAGGGATACCTTCTGGATTTCAAATCCTCTCCTCCACAAGGGAGGTTCCATCTTTGAGGTTATCAACAAACCTAGTAAAGAGAGAGGCATTTCTACAATGTGTACAAGACCTCTTAATCATGGGGGTGATCCACTCAGTTCCGCGATCGGAACAGGGACAAGGATTTTACTCAAATCTATTTGTGGTTCCCAAAAAAGAGGGAACCTTCAGACCAATCTTGGACTTAAAGATCTTAAACAAATTCCTAAGGGTACCATCGTTCAAGATGGAAACCATTCGAACCATCCTACCCATGATCCAAGAGGGTCAATATATGACCACGGTGGACTTAAAGGATGCTTACCTTCATATACCGATTCACAAAGATCATTATCGGTACCTGAGGTTTGCCTTTCTAGACAGGCATTACCAGTTTGTGGCTCTTCCCTTCGGGTTAGCCACGGCCCCGAGAATTTTTACGAAGGTTCTGGGCTCACTTCTGTCGGTACTAAGACCACGAGGCATAGCGGTGGCTCCGTACCTAGACGACATTCTGATACAAGCGTCAAGTTTTCAGAATGCAAAGTCTCATACAGAGATAGTTCTAGCATTTCTGAGGTTGCATGGGTGGAAAGTGAACGTGGAAAAGAGTTCTCTGTTACCACTCACACGGGTTCCTTTTCTAGGGACTCTTATAGATTCTGTAGAGATGAAGATTTACCTGACGGAGTCCAGGTTATCAAAGATTCTCAATGCTTGCCGTGTCCTTCATTCCATTCCAAGCCCATCGGTAGCTCAGTGCATGGAGGTAATCGGCTTAATGGTAGCGGCAATGGACATAGTGCCATTTGCGCGCCTGCATCTCAGACCGCTGCAACTATGCATGCTCAGTCAATGGAACGGGGATTACTCAGATCTGTCCCCTTTGCTAAATCTGGACCAGGAGACCAGAGATTCGCTTCTCTGGTGGTTGTCACCGGTTCATCTGTCCAAAGGAATGACCTTTCGCAGGCCAGATTGGACGATTGTAACAACGGATGCCAGCCTTCTAGGCTGGGGAGCAGTCTGGAATTCCCTGAAGGCTCAGGGATCGTGGACTCAGGAGGAGAAACTCCTCCCAATAAACATTCTAGAATTAAGAGCAATATTCAATGCTCTTCTGGCTTGGCCTCAGTTAGCAAAGCTGAGGTTCATCAGATTTCAGTCGGACAATATCACGACTGTGGCTTACATCAATCATCAAGGGGGAACCAGGAGTTCCCTAGCGATGTTGGAAGTCTCGAAGATAATTCGCTGGGCAGAGTCTCACTCTTGCCACCTGTCAGCGATTCACATCCCAGGCGTAGAGAACTGGGAGGCGGATTTCCTAAGTCGCCAGACTTTTCATCCGGGAGAGTGGGAACTTCACCAGGAGGTATTTGCTCAACTGATTCGTCGTTGGGGCAAACCAGATCTGGATCTCATGGCATCTCGCCAGAACGCGAAGCTTCCTTGTTACGGATCCAGGTCCAGGGACCCGGGAGCGGTGCTGGTAGATGCATTAGCAGCCCCTTGGGTTTTCAACATAGCTTATGTGTTTCCACCATTTCCGTTGCTACCTCGGCTGATTGCCAGGATCAAACAGGAGAGGGCATCGGTAATTCTGATAGCGCCTGCGTGGCCACGCAGGACCTGGTATGAAGACCTAGTGGACATGTCGTCCTGTCCACCATGGTCTCTTCCTCTGAGGCAGGACCTTCTAATTCAGGGTCCTTTCAACCATCCAAACTTAATTTCTCTGAGGCTGACTGCCTGGAAATTGAACGCTTGATTCTATCAAAGCGTGGGTTTTCGGATTCGGTTATTGATACATTAATACAGGCTCGGAAACCTGTGACGAGAAAAATTTACCATAAGATATGGCGTAAATATTTATATTGGTGCGAATCCAAGAGTTACTCATGGAGTAAGGTTAGGATTCCTAGGATATTAGCTTTTCTACAAGAGGGTTTAGAAAAGGGTTTATCCGCTAGTTCGCTAAAGGGACAGATTTCAGCTCTGTCTATTCTGTTACACAAACGTCTGGCGGAGCATCCAGACGTCCAGGCCTTTTGTCAGGCTCTGGCTAGAATTAAGCCTGTGTTTAAAGCTGTTGCTCCTCCGTGGAGCTTAAACTTGGTTCTTAAAGTTCTTCAGGGTGTTCCGTTTGAACCCCTTCATTCCATTGATATTAAGCTTTTATCTTGGAAAGTTTTTTGTTTTTGATGGCTATTTCCTCGGCTCGAAGAGTATCTGAGTTATCTGCCTTACATTGTGATTCTCCTTATCTGATCTTTCATTCAGATAAGGTAGTTCTGCCTACTAAACCTGGGTTTTTACCTAAGGTTGTTTCTAACAGGAATATCAATCAAGAGATTGTTGTTCCATCATTGTGTCCTAATCCTTCTTCAAAGAAGGAACGTCTTTTGCATAATCTAGACGTGGTCCATGCTCTGAAGTTCTACTTACAGGCAACTAAAGATTTTAGACAAACTTCTTCTCTGTTTGTCGTTTACTCTGGACAGAGGAGAGGTCAAAAGGCTTCGGCTACCTCTCTCTCTTTTTGGCTTCGTAGCATAATACGTTTAGCCTATGAGACTGCTGGACAGCAGCCTCCTGAAAGAATTACAGCTCATTCCACTAGAGCTGTGGCTTTCACCTGGGCCTTTAAGAATGAGGCCTCTGTTGAACAGATTTGCAAGGCTGCAACTTGGTCTTCACTTCATACTTTTTCCAAATTTTACAAATTTGACACTTTCGCTTCTTCGGAGGCTGGTTTTGGGAGAAAGGTTCTACAGGCAGTGGTTCCTTCTGTTTAATGTTCCTGCCTTGTCCCTCCCATCATCCGTGTACTTAGCTTTGGTATTGGTATCCCATAAGTAATGGATGACCCGTGGACTGAACACCCTTAACAAGAGAAAACATAATTTATGCTTACCTGATAAATTTATTTCTCTTGTAGTGTGTTCAGTCCACGGCCCGCCCTGTCTTTTTTTAAGGCAGGTTCTAAATTTTAAAAATTATAACTCCAGTCACCACTGCACCTTATAGTTTCTCCTTTCTCGTCTTGTTTCGGTCGAATGACTGGATATGACATGTGAGGGGAGGAGCTATATAGCAGCTCTGCTTGGGTGATCCTCTTGCAACTTCCTGTTGGGAAGGAGAATATATCCCATAAGTAATGGATGACCCGTGGACTGAACACACTACAAGAGAAATAAATTTATCAGGTAAGCATAAATTATGTTTTTTCAGACCCACCCTCTGTGCTCTACTGAGCGGGTCTGGATATTCCTGTGAGAGCATCTGGGCAGCTGTCTAGTCACAGCCCGGTCCGATCGCGCCATTACACTCAATGTAGCTTGCTCCCATTTTCAGAATCCACCGGGATGCAGCGAAGACAAATGGAGCATTACATTAAAACCTATAAAAGCCCCCCAAGATAAAATTAACCCCTAATCTAAGAATAAACTACCAATAGCCCTTAAAAGGGCTTTTTTGTAGGGCATTGCCCTAAAGAAATCAGCTCTTTTACATTAAAAATAAACCAAGTCCCCCTAACAGTAAACCCCCCCCCCAGCCACCAAACCCCCCAATATAAAAAAACCTAACACTAAAAAAACCTAAACTACCCATTGCCCCTAAATGGGCATTTGTATGGGCATTGCCCTTAAAAGGGCATTCAGCTCTTTTACAACGCCTAAATTCCAAATCTTAAAAAAAACAAACCCTAACACTAAAGCCCTAAATAGGTACTCACGTTTCCTGAAGTCCGGCGGAGGTGGTCTTCTTCCAGGCGGGTCCATCATCTTCTATTTTATCCACAGCAAAGGCGGAGCGGAGGTGTGGAGTGGTCTTCCCAGATGTGGCAATCCTTGGTGGCGTTCCTCTGCGGCGGCACTCCTCGGAAGCGTGGAGGTTCCTCTTCTTGCGATCGTCCACTGCACATTGAAGATTGAATGCAAAGTAACCCATATTTATTGGGGTACCTTGCATTCCTATTGGCTGTAATTTTTTAAATTAGCCAATAGGATGAGAGCTAAGAAAATCTTATTGGCTGATTTGAACAGCCAATAGGATTTCAGTAGCTCTAATCCTATTGGCAGATTTCAAAATTTCAGCCAATAGGAATGCAAGGTACCCCAGATTGATTGCGGTACCTTTCATTCAATCTTCAGTTTACGACAGACATCGGATGAAGTGGAGCCTCCATGCCACTGAGGAACGCCTCTGCCGAGGACCGCTGCCGAGGACAGCCGTAATTGAGGACCGCCGCTGAGGATCCAGGCATCAGGAACAGAGCTCTGCACCTCCGCTCCGTGCCGTCTTCACTCTGGATGAAGATAGAACATGATGAATCAGTCTGGAAGAAGACCTTCTCCGCCGGACTTTAGGAACAGTGAGTACCTATTTGGGGCTTAGGTTTAGGCTTTTTTATTTTAATTTTTGGGGTGTTTTTTTTTTTAGATTAGGTTTTTTTTGGGCTTGAAAAAGAGCTGATTGTCCTTTTAAGGGCAATGCCCATACAAATGCCCCTTTTTTAGTGTTATTTTTTTCTTTTTTGGGGGGTTTGGTGGGTGGGGTTTTTTTTTTTAACAATAGTTTTTTATTGGTTTTGCAATAGTATGGTATTGGCTAGTTGACCTCTACTTCTACGTCTGCATCTATTAAGCTTTGGGCAGCTGTAGATCTACTGGGTAGCTTTGCCCTCCAGTATAACAATTGGGTCTTGCAATATAGGTGGGGGGGGACTCTATTTAGGGGTGATGGAGTCCCAGTAAAACCTGAGATCTGCATAGAATGCAGACTTGTTTCTTTTGTAGTAGCCATATTCCTCGCATGAGAGCATCTCGTCTGTTTTTTTAATCCACTGTTCTGGTGTTGGAATTGAGGGTGACTTCCAGTGTAGGGCAATGAGGGATTTCGCACAGTTAAGGCCTATGCGTATCAGTGTCTGTCTAATTGTACATTTGATTGGCGGGGTTTCATTTAAGAGGACTAGCCTAGGGCTTAGGGAAAAGTCTGTCTCAACTAATTTTTTCAAGGTATACTCTACACCATGCCAAAGGGGGCCCAATCTTGGACAAGACCACCACATGTGCAACATGGTGCCCTGTCCACCACATCCCCTCCAACAGAATGACGTAGCGGTAGGATAAATGTTATGCAGCCTGGATGGCGTTAAATACCATCGTAGTAATACTTTATAGTTAAGTTCTATGATTTTGGGGGATGTGGAGGAGGTGCGCGTATTCTGGAAGATTTGTAACCATTGTGTGGTATCTAGGGTCGTGCCCAGTTCCTGCTGCCATCGGGCTGTATATGGAGGTAGTGGAGAGGTCTGTGCTTTTTGTAGTAGTACTTTGGCTAGTGACAGTGAGCCCTTAGCAATTTTCTCAGTTAGGCAGATTTGTTCAAATGGGGTTGGGGTTCTGAGGAGGTCTTGCTTATTGTGAGTTGTCTGTATAAAATGTTGTAATTGTGCAAATTTAAGCCATGGAGCAAAGAATCCCCGGAATATTTGTGTAAGCTCTTCTCTAGTCTTAAGTTTACCTTGAGTAAGTAGTCGGGTGATGGGGATGGAATCTAACAGTTCGTGGACTATAGTGTCTTTTTTCCTAGGTTCGTACCCTCCCATTAGTTCTATGTTGGGAAAGATCGGGGTAAGTGGAGATGTTGGGGTGGACAGAGCTGGGGTTGTCTTAAGTAATTGGTCCCATGTGTTAAAGATGTGTCTGTAGAGTGGGGACGTCGCGCATAGGGGGGTGCGTCTGGACCTAGGGAGCCAGCACAAGGGGCCGGGGTTAGGTGATTTAAGCAGCTGTGAGTCAACTGCCACCCAGGCCTTAGAGTCTCTTCTACAATGCCAGTCAAGGATTCTTTGTAGGGTAACCGCTTGGTAGTATAGACGTAGGTCTGGAAGACCCAGCCCCCCACTCTGTAGGGATCTATACATAGTTCCTCTCGGTATTCTCGGGCAGAGTCTTCCCCACACAAAGCTGTTAATGGCTTTTTGCAATTGTTGTATAAAAGCTTTCGGGATTGTGATGGGCATAGCTTGTAGTATATATAGGATTTTGGGGAGTATAGTCATTTTAATTGATTGTATTCTACCCCACCACGATAGTGATTTGTCTTTCCAGGTAGATAATGAGTGCTGGATAGAGTGTAGGAGCGGTTGGTAGTTGAGGGCAAACCATCTGGATGGGTTAGAGGCTAATACTATGCCTAAGTACTTCAAGTGTGAGTTTTGAATTTTAAATGGGCAAGTTTTAATGAAATTTGCAAAGTTCTTGGGGGTCATGGTAATGTTTAAAAGCTCTGATTTAGTGTAGTTGATGAGGAAATGTGAGTAACTACTGAATTTGTCAAATTCTGCGGTTAGACTGGGTAGGGAGAGTGCTGGGGAAGTAAGGGTGAGTAGGACATCATCGGCAAACATGGCCAATTTGTGAGTATCTGGACCAATGGTAATCCCATGAATGTTTGGGTTTTGCCTGACATGGCAAGCCAGGACCTCCATTGTGAGGACGAATAAGATGGGGGATAGAGGGCAGCCCTGCCTTGTCCCGTTGTGTATGTTAAAGCTTTGTGAGAGGACTCCATTAGTGCGGACTTTAGCAGAGGGGCCATTATATAATTGGAAAATGCGCTTGATCATTAGTTCCCTGAAGCCAAAATGTTTTAGTGCGCTGCGTAGGAAGGGCCAATTTAACCTGTCGAAGGCTTTCTCCGCATCAGTGGAGACCAGGACAGCCGGGGTTTGCTGCGTTTTGGCGAATTCCAACAAGTGGAGAACCCGGATCGTATTGTCCCTGGCCTCCCTGAGCGGAACGAAGCCAGCTTGGTCTACGTGTATAAGCGTTGAAAGTACCTTACTAATGCGGCTTGCAAGGATCTTAGCATAAATTTTGATGTCCCCATTTAATAGGGATATAGGGCGGTAATTACCTGGTTCTGTGGGGGCTTTATTAGGCTTAGGGATGACTGAGATATGTGCTTCTAAGAGGTTGGGGGAGAGCATTCCATCTTTGTCTAGGGAGGTAAAAAGATTGGTTAAGTGTGGAGCTAGTAGTGCTTGGAATTGCTTGTAGTATGACGCTGTGAACCCGTCTGGGCCAGGGCTTTTACGAAGGGGTGAACTGTTTATGGCTGTAATAACTTCCTGCAAAGTTATGGGGTCCTCCATCTGCTTGGCTATTTGGTCGGGTAATGTTGGGATATTTGAGTCTTGGATGTAGGAGTCTATTGCCTCATGGTCTGAGGAGTGGGGTGTTATTGGGATGTTATATAGGTTTTTGTAGTAATCGCTGAAGATGTTTGCTATCGACTTACTGTCATGGGTGTAGTCTCCTGGTGTGTTAGGAAGCGCTAGTTTACGGATGAAATTATTATTCGATCGAGCCTTGAGGGCTCTTGCCAGTAGGGGGCCTGCCTTATTGCCTTCTGTGAAGTAGAGTTTTTTTAAATAGATCGCCTTCCTTTGCGCCTCTTTGTTAAGCAGGGCATTCAACTCCTGTCTTGTTTTATATAGTTGTGCTATATGCTGTAAATTGTTTGGTGCTTGCATGTGTAATGTTTCTATCTGTCGAAGTTGTTGGAGCAGTTGCTTGTATTTTGCATTATAATTTTTTAAGAGTATCGCTTTCTGCTTCATAAATTCGCCTCGTATTACCACTTTATGTGCTTCCCATATCAGGGTGGGGGATGTGTTGGGGGTTGCGTTGTGAAGGAAATAGTCTTTAAGTGTACGTGTGATTTTGTCCCTTATTAGGGGCTGTAAAAGGAGGGTTTCATCAAGACGCCAATGTGGGTCAGTTAAGGGTTTGTCTGGTAAAGCCAGGGATAGTGTCATCATCGAGTGGTCTGACCATGGGGTCGGAAGAATATCCGAGGACCTCATCATGGGCATACTCCTCTGGTCAATAAATATGTGGTCTATTCTCGAGTAGGACCTTTGGGGGTTGGAGTAAAACGTGTATGTTTTTTGTGACGGGTGTTGGATTCTCCAAGTATCGAGCAGTGTAGCCTCACGTAATACTCTTATAATTGCTCCCAGAGAGCTTCTGGGTATCGAGCTCTTTTTGGTAGAACAGTCCAAGACTGGTTCCAAAGCTACATTACTATCGCCTGCGAGTATCACTGATCCCTGTACTACCCCCAAAAGGACTCCAATTACTTTTTTGAAGAATCGGGCCTGGCCAGTGTTTGGGGCATAGATGTTTACTAGCGTGACCTGGTGATTATACAGGGTGCCTATTAGTATTAGATATCGTCCCTCATTATCTGTATATTTGCTGGTGAGTTGGAAAGGGATGTTATTTCTGAACAGTATGCCTACGCCATTTCGTTTATTGGGGGCTGAATTAAAGAATCCCACTGGGAAGTGTTTGGAGGAGCACTTTGGTTCCGCCTGTGCGCAAAAATGGGTCTCTTGCAAGAAAATGATTTCTCCTTTGTGTTTATGGAACCAATTTAGTGCAATTGACCTTTTTGTTGGGGAATTAAGGCCCTTAGCATTCTGGGAAATGAGTAATAGTTCAGGTACTGCCATGTGTAGTGTGGGATAAGGTATTTAGGCCAACCTGAATGCGATATATGTGGTCTGCCGTTAGGGGCTTTAGCGCAGTGTCAACTATTTCTATCGATGTACGCTTTGATATTAGGGTGTAGGCCTTAGAGAACTTTGTTTGTGTATGACCATACCTGAGATCCAGGGCACATCCGTGAGGAATTCCAGCTTTGCCTCTAGCATCAATATGAGAGGGGGGGGGGGGGGTAGAGGAGAGGTAGTAGGAGGAGTAGAGTCTCCTGGAGATAGGCTCTGTAGTATCAAAAAGGAAGAGTAAAGGTAAATAACAAATAAACAACAACCATAACAGAACAACAAGTAAAACAAGATCAAACAGGAATACAACAAGTTATTCAATCTATTGGGGGGAGTCATAGTAACTAGAGAAGGTTACTATGGTGGAGCAAATTCCCACTGTGGGTGGGTTTATATATTAATATGAGTTTCGGACTAGGGGAGTAGTGCGGATTTTGCTAGATACCGCTAGGGGACTATATAGTACTAGGGGCATAATACATTTTTCCTGACTTTACAGGTACTTAAATATAATTAAGGTGGTGCACTGCACCAAGTAACAAATACTTAGAAACCCAAACATCAGAGGTGAAGAAGTCAGGTTAGTTCATCTCTTGGAGAGGCTGCTTTTTGGTGTTGTGTGCTTGGTTTCCTAGACACTTTCATCCAGGGAGGTCTTTGCTGTCTTGGAGTCTGTGCTGTTATATTGGCACTGGATGGCGAAGAAGGCCTTGTTAGGAGTGCAGATGGAGCTGGAATATTTAAGCTTTTGCAGAATTGTTCAAGGTCATCTGTCGTGCTGTATGTGATTACTTGAGAGTTGTGTAGTACCTTAAGACAGAATGGGAAACCCCATCTGTATGGTATCTTCAGATCTTGTAGGTGAGTGGTAAGGTACCTTGCCTCTCGCCGTTTGGACAACGTGATGGTGCTTAGGTCAGCAAAAATCTGAACTGTATCTCCCTCAAACAGGATTTGGCGTGTTTTCCGTGAGGCCAGCATAATTCTCTCCTTATCTCTGAAACTTTGGAATCGGATAATTATGTCTCTGGGTGGCTTGTCTTCCGTTGGTTTTGGGCGTAGGGCTCGGTGAGCTCTGTCTAGCGGGATGGCTGGCGTTTCTTCTTGCAAGAGGTGTTTAAATAAAAGTTGGAGGTGTTGCTGGAGTTGAGCAGGCACTACTTTTTCGGAGATACCTCTGACCCTGAGGTTCTGCCGCCTCCCTCTGTTATCTAAGTCCTCAACTTGGTTCTGTAGTTGATGTAGCATATCATCGTGTACCTGCAGGGTACGGTTTTGAATATCTGTATCATTGCTGCATTGCTCCATATCTTCTTCTATCTGTAATACCCTATCGCCCAAGTCAGAGAGATCTCTTTTAACTTCAGTCAGTCCCTCTTTAATAAGTTTGCCCACTTGAGTAAAGAAAGAGGCGAAATCTGCTTTGGTAGGCAAATTTTGGATATCAGCTTTTGTGAGGAGGGTAGGTGTATCTGTGAGGCTGGCAGATGTATCTGTGCTAGGTATATCTTTTTCAGTTTCCGCTATCTCATTTGTGCTTGACATAGAAGTTTCCAACACTTTAAAAAAATTGTCCATTTTTGAGGTGGTAGGTACTAGGCTTTTGTTGGCTTTATCAGGCCTAGGAGTGCGTCTCGACGCCATTTTGGCGCCTCTGTAGTAGATTGGCGAGGGTTTCTCAGTTAGCCGTATAGATCTTTTAATGGACTGGTGCACTCACAAGTGTTATAAAGATAATAAAAGGCTTTAAGCGTTATATTGCTGGTGGTGCTTCAATTCAACACTATCTTGCTAGTTATTTTGTGCTGTAAAGGTTTTCCTTAAATGTCCATTTATCATTTATCAGTAGGCAAGTTTAACATTGTTGTGAGCTTGAAGTGATCGTATCTTTTAAGCTATGTGGGCTGCAGTCTCTTTCACAACCGCGTGGTCTTCATTTAGCTTAAAGAGTGCCTGCTGTGTAATTACATGAGACCCCTATACCGTTGCTTTAAAGTGTGCAGCCTGTGTCTTTATTAATGTGAGCGACCATTATAAGCTGATTTCTGCTCAGGATCTATGGCTGCTAGGTCCACAGGGGCCAGATTACGTTCCGGTCTAGGGGTCTATCTGAGCAATAACAGGGGTAATGTTCGTGCTAGGTCTTTTACATGCCTACCCGGTCTGAGTGTTATCTCAGTATGTCACGCTCCCAGCTTCATATCTGTGTCGCTTGTGCTGCGTTGTCAGTATTTCATGCGATGCGTGCTGAGGCTTGCGGCCTGTTGATCCGCTGGTGTAGTATGGAGAATATTCTTCCCGTGACTTGCATTGGCATTCAAACTATGCTCCCAGTTGGTTAGAGACGATCCGCCATATGTTCTGTCTAACTGTGGCTTAATCGTCCTTAGATAACTGCCATGGAAAGTGCTCCTTCACCCGGAGCAAAAAATTATGCGGCCATCATAGACGCTGGCCGGCTCCGCCCCCCGGGTGGGGGTTTTTTACTGTTAGGGAGTATTTAGTGTTTTTTAAGAAGTAAAATAGCTTTTTAACTTAGGGCAATGCCCTACAAAAGGCCATTTAATGGCTATTGGTAGTTTAGTATTAGATTAGGGGGTGTTTTTATTTTGAGGGGATTTTTTTTTTTTTTAGGTTAATTTTTTTTATTTTGGATACCTTTTTGTTGTTGTTTTTTTTTTTTTGTAACTTTAGCTTGGGGGTTGGTAGTTTTTAAACATAGATTGCCCTCTGGGCAGGCTTATCGCCTAGTGTTTATAATAAATACATTTGTAGCACACTCTCTGCAGGCTTGGGAATGACATTTTAGCCCATACTGAAATGCACTTGACAACAAACTGAAATTAGCATTTGAAATTGATTTGTAGTAATCATTGACTGGGAACAGATTTTTACTGTTGTTATGTAATAATTATTACTCATGCGTACCCTACATCAGTGTTTCTCAATACCGCGGTCCCCAGGTACCCCCAACAGGCCAGGATTTCATTATAGCGGAACCAGTGCACAGGTGAACTAATCAGCTGGTCAGTAATATCATGGTTACTAACCTGCTCTCACCCATCAGCTGATTATTTCACCTGTGCACTGGTTCAGCTATAAAGAAAACCTGGTCTGTTGGGGGTACTTGACCTCTGCGGTTGAGAAACAATGCATCTTCCCATTTTTCCATCCTGGGACTGGGAGTGTTAGGGCCATGGACAAAGTTAGATGATCTGTGGGAGTGCAGTGGATAGTGTCAGCATGGTCAGCTCATCTTTTCAAAGGTAATAAAAAAGTTAAAAACACATAAAAATGTTAGAACAAAAGTGTCAATTGTGTTTCATATCCACTAGCACTTAAAGGGACATTACACACTAAATAAATGCTAGTTAGAATAATGCATTCAAAGAAAAGATGTATTTGATGTAGATGTATTTTTCAAAGTATCATTAGCTGTTTAAATATTGACTAAATAAGTGTAAAGTTTTACATGTTGTAACTTAGGTTACCTTCTCTGCTGTGGCCAATTAGGTACAGTTATAAAGAGGTTACTAGAGTGTGCAACCAAAATCACAATTTTAGAATGGAATTACAGGAAAAGGAGACAAATTGTTATTTTTATATATACGATTTATAATATTATATTACCATCTCAAAGTGTTTCATGTCCATTTAAAGCATATTTATATGCTTAGTTACTTAGAAGTGATGCCGCATAACTAAAGCTGACTAGAAAATATCACAATCATTTCTCTGTAAATAAGATATTTTACCTCAAAATGTCTTCAGGTCACCAGTGTAAGTGCTTTGTAAACAATTCTTTCTTATCTGCTGTGCACTGGTTCCGCTATAATGAAAACCTGGCCTGTTGGGGGTACCTGGGAACCGCGGTATTGAAAAAAATCATCTGCAACCAATCCACTTCATCATTCTTGAGGTAGATTAAGCTGCAAATATCCTCCAGCACCCTTTCTATATCATGCAGCAGTAACAGTAAAAAAGTTATTTTTAAATGAATACAGTATTGTTTCGGGTCACTTTGAAATGGCTGCCAAGCTCCGCCCACTGATGACATCATGATCTGGGCTGCATTAAAGGCTTCACTAATTACAAAAGACTCACTAATTGGATTTAACAGACTGTCAATGCTTTTCAGCAGAGTGCATAGATGCAACCCAGATGGTGATGTCATCAGTGGGCAGAGCTTGGCAGCCATTTAAAAATGACCAGAAGCAATAGTCATATTAAAATAACTTTTTTACTTTTACTGCTACATGATATAGAAAGGGTGCAGGAGAATATTTGCAGCTTAATCTAAATTTGGACTTTAAGATGACTAAGGTGTAGACTGTCCCTTTAACCCGTGTAGTGCTAACTGACGCTAATCCAATCGGCAGTGCTAGTTCCATGACTCAGATGTGTAAGTAGCACTGCTGATTGGATCAGCTGCAGTTTCCACTCAGGACCAGAAGTGTTCTGCAGGTCATGAGCGGTACTTATACTGTGTGTTTAACCCCTTTGCAGGGGTTGAACGCATAGTAGTGAGGAAGGTATTACAAAAACATGTTAAAAGTAATATAGTAGTAGATTCTGAGTTATAAAATAGAAATTGCATAAAGCATATTATTATAATGGGTATGGTTTTAAACAGAAAATGGAATTTATGTATTAAAAACAGCTAAGGGAGATTAAAGGGCCACTGTAGTCAAAATTAAAGTTTCATGATTCAGATAAAGCACGCAATTTAAACAAAATTTCCAATATACTTCTATTATGAAAATGTGAACATTCTTTCTATACGCACACTTTCTGAGGCTCCAGATCCTATTAGGGGTCCTTTAAATATTTTGTAAAGTAATACTGGGTTGAATTTGGGAGGTATTAGAAAAGAGTTTGGGAAGCCATGATGATTACTGCTCATTACTAGAAAATATATATGGCTGCTTTAAGGTTGAGATTGGGGTGTGACCAAGGGAGGAGTTTTGATCCATGGTTCTTGTGTGGCCCCACCTACCCTACTTGCTTAAAAACCCTGCCTGTATGAGTATATACCTGATACTTGTATGTTGAATTCCTTGTTATACAACTGATCTCTGTATAGGGAATTCTAGGGAATTTTTGTAAGTACTGTAGCTGTGTTGGGGAATACCCAATAGATGGATCATGGAATTTGGATAGGACCCAGGTCTTTTTGACCCCTATATTTTCCACAGTTATACTGGTGGGCATTTCCTTCATTGATATATATAGGTGTAGAAGGTGTCTAATATATGATCATTTGTACATCAAATACAAATACAAAGCTAATAAGGGGATTGGAGAAATTAACCTATGAGGAGAGGCTAACCAAACTGGGTCTGTTTTCTTTAGAAAAAAGGCGCTTGAGAGGTGACATGATTACTTTATATAAATATATTCAAGGCCCATATACAGAGATGGCAGAAGCTCTTTATTTAGTTTATTCCAAGAAAATTGTTTCTGACAAGAGGTCACAATTTAAGGTTGGAGGAAAGGAGATTTAATCTCCTGCAACGGAAACTTTTTTTCACTGTAAGAGCAATAAAATTGTGGAACTCATTACCAAAGGAGGTAGTGAATGCCAATACCATAGATACATTTAAAAATAGTCTGGATACATTTCTGTATATAAACAAAATTCATGGATATGATTGCTAGTATTAAATGGGTCACCTTTTAATGGGGTTATTTAACTGGAGCTTTTTGTAAGTATTTTAGATTTGTATAGGTTGAACTCGATGGACCTCAGTCTTTTTTTCAACCTTATCTACTATGTAGCAATGCGGAAGAGCAATAATTACATCCTCATCCTTTAGGAAACACGACTGGAAAATAGTTTATATAAATGTAACTGCAAGATATCCATGTATGTTTTGGTTTGTTTGTGTCTTGGAGGGCCAGTCCGACATGCGGAATTCAAAAAGACGCTTTTGCTCCTTTGAAGAATCTTGTCTCATGGTGGTGTCTTTATATTACAAAGCTAAAAAAGGTTGTCTTTTTTTTGTTTCTTTATTTATATTTGGGTTTTTTTTTAGGCATATTTTTTATGCCGGTATCCTTCACAATGGAACTCATTCTTTGTGCTTATAGGTGAATGCACTGGCAAGATTAGAATTTTACGATAGATAAGAACAAAAGGCCCATCAAATCTACCCATATAACATGTTACTGTTTTCTAAGGATAGCCTCCCTGTGATTAGCATCTCTTTAGGAAATTTTATTCCATGAATCCACCACCTTTTCTGTAAAAAAAAAAAAATAGCTTCCTCACATTTTTCCTGAATCTGCTACCCTCTAACTAAAAGTGATTGTCAATCCTAGCATTTGTGAAACACTAGGATTGACCATTGGAACAAATAAAGTGGACTTTCATTCATGAAGTATAAAATACTTCATGCTGAAAGCTCCAATTTTTGTTTTAAGTGTTCGCCGCACTGAGCTGCTCAGGCAGCCCACGGCAGAACGCTGTTTTGCTGAGAGGTGACGGCTATTGGTTAAAGGGACAGTCAACACCAGAATTTTTGTGGTTTTAAAAGATAGATAATCCCTTAGTTACCCATTCCCCAGTTTTGCATAACCAACACAGTTATAATAATACACATTTTACCTCTGTAATTACCTTGTATCTAAGCCTCTGCAGAATGCCTCCTTATTTCAGTTCTTTTGACAGACTTGCATTTTAGCCAATCAGTGCTTGCTCCTCAGTAAATTTACGTGCATGAGCTCAATGTTATCTATATTAAATACATAAACTAACGCCCTATAGTGGTGAACAAATATCAAATTTCATTTAGATTACAGGCGGCATTCAAGGTCTAAGAAATTAGCATATGAACCGTCTAGGTTTAGCTTTCCACTAAGAACGAAGCAAAATTGCTGATAAAAGTAAATTGGATAGTTGTTTAAAATTACATGCCCTGTTTGAATCATGAAAGATATTTTTGGACTTGACTGTCCCTTTAAAACATTTTCACCTCTTAATAAATATCCGTCACCTCTCACCAAAACAGCGTTCTGCCGCGGGCTGCCTGAGATGCTCAGTGCTGCGAACGCTTAAAATAAAGAAACTTTCAGCATGAGGTGTTATACTTCATAAATGAAAGTCCCCTTCATTTGTTCAAATGGTCAATCCTAGCGTTTCACAAACACTAGGATTGACAATCACTTTAAGATTATGACCCCTTGTTTTAGTATTTTATTTATTTTTTGGGGAAAATGCTTTCAGCTTCCTCTTTATTAGGTCCCTTCATATATTTGGAGGTTTCTATCATGTCACCTCTTTCCCTTCTCTCCTCCATATTTAGATTATAGAGTCTTTTTTTTGTATGTTTTATATTATAGACCGTGTACTATTTTAGTAGCCGTCCTTTGGACAGTTTCTAGTTTATTAATATCCTTCTGGAGATATGGTCTCTGGAAACAGGTTCTCATTCTCATACTTCTCTCACCTTATCTGCGTTACAGCTTTATATATTTTTTTATATTTCTGTGTGTGATGAGATGCAAGTTCAAATGTTTATAACTTCCGCAAATTTCGAGTTGCAATGTTGTGGTGAGTTTTTCTGATAATTATTATTTTCACATATAGGTTGTATTAAAACTAGGCCAATGTCCCTGGTTTAAAAACAGGTCTCAAACAACAAGACATGCCACTTTATAAAATATAAGCTTCCTGCCGTTATTTTGTTTATGTGCTGGAGTAAAACGAAGCACGTCTATCTTTTCTGAAGTTGAAAACTAGAAAAAAAAGAAACAGATCTATGTCTGTGATTTGCATGTGCACTTAAAGGTTCTTTAATGTAATTGTTGTATATATGCATAATATGTATTAACATTGAAATGGACATTAAACTGCAGGAAACAACTGGTTATTACTTACAATACTACTGGTTTTCCTTCTATGGCTGCAGCTCTCTTCAGAGACTCTTTCTTATTTTAACCCATTACAGGTGTCAGTTGGTGAAGCTCTTCATTTTTTATATTGGCCACTGCCATTTTGGAGCTCACTCCCACATATTCTTACACCCTGTGACAGAAGTGGTGAACACAACTTTTGACCATCCTGATTCTGCAATGGATCACTCAGCCATTGGTTCAGACTTCCTTGATTCTATTCTGAATCACCAAACCACTGTTACTCTGCTCCTAACCCAGGATGGAGAAACTGAATACTGGTGTAATGTAGTTGTAATATGCATGAATGTAGATCTGTGCACAGAATGGGACACCATTAGGTTTTTGCCAAGTGTCCAGTATTTAACCGGACAGTCCAGTATTTTAGCAGTCTGTCCAGTGAAATCTCCATAAAATTACTGGACAGTTAAATGTCCATGAGTGTTCGCTAAATGTAAAAGGCCTCATATACCTAAACACATTACAAATACGGAGCAGAAAAAAGTGAGGGGCGGTCAATATTGTTTAGTAAATTATATTTATGTGTGTTACTGGCAGCCAAAGAGGTAAAATTATTGATTGTATGTTAATGGCAGCTAAGGGGTAAAAAATGACAGTTTAGTTGAGAAAAATATACATTGTGGGTTGAATAGTGGGAGCTGAGGTAGAGCTTTGGTGAGCAATGTGTGACCCTCCCCCAATCTACCATTGTGCCCAGTTACTGACAGTTGTCCACTATTTTTGTGGTGGACAAAGGGCAACCCTAGACACCATACTTACAATGCAGGAATAGAAATGGTTGTGCAGACCAGGACAATTTTTTTTGAAAAATTAGAGAAACTTGGAAGGGGTTGGGACCTCTGCTCCACTTTCTCCTAAATATAAATGTCCCTTTGTCGCAAAGTAAAACCAGGAACCAACCAGCCATGCACCTAACATGCCCTTACTCTTCCCCAGTTGCCTCTCTTATCTGACCCTGCCCGTAATGCACACTGACTCCTCCCATGAACCACACTGGCTCCACCCACTGGTCTCCACGTTAGTCCACAGCCTTCCACAGCAGTCGGGAAGTGAACATTATTGTCTTTAAATATGTGTGTGTAACTGTGTTAAGTTGTATTAGTGTTTTTAGTATGCTTCAATGTCTGTGACATCTTGCAAATTTCATTGTGCTTTAAATTCTCTGCTAAAATTGTGTCACAAAAGTCAAGTCAGAATTTCTTAAATAATTATATATATATATATATATATATATATATATATATATATATATATATATATATATATATATATATATATAATACATAATCATTATACATAGTAACGTAGTAGATGAGGTTGAAAAAAGACTGAAGTCCATCAAGTTCAACCTATACAAATCTAAAATACTTAGAAAAAGCTCCAGTTAAGCTTAAATATTCCTACTAAAAGGTGACCCATTTAATACTAGCAATCATATCCATGAATTTTGTTTCTAGACAGAAATGTATCCAAACAATTTTTAAATGTATCTAGGGTATTGGCATTCACTACCTCCTTTGGTAATGAGTTCCACAATTGTATTGCTCTTACAGTGAACAAAACGTTTCCGTTGCAGGAGATTAAATCTCCTTTCCTCCAACCTTAAATTGAGACCTCTTGTCACAAACAATTTTCTTGGAATAAACAGAGCTTCTGCCATCTTTGTATATGGGCCTTGAATATATTTATATAAAGTAATCATGTCACCTCTCAAGCGCCTTTTTTCTAAAGAAAACAGATCCAGTTTGGCTAGCCTCTCCTCATAGGTTCAATTCTCCATTCCCCTTATTAGCTTTGTGGTCCCATACATTATAGTAAAAATTAACTTTTGAAGACTGGAAAGAACTTGTATTCCAGTTATTAATTGCATTTAATTATTTGTATTGGTTACCAAGAAGAGATATTCTTGTTTCTGTAAATAAAACCACTATTTCATTAGATTTCTGTTTTAGGGTTAAGTGGTTGGTGCTTATGTCAGACACAGTGGGTACTGAGTTGCATATTTCTAAAGTGAGAAACTTTGGTTTCCTTCCTGTACATTGTTCAGTCATTAAACAAAGAATATTATGAGAACTGGTTGAGGCAGTTTTGTTTTGTTGGGCTGAATAAAAACAGTTATGTATGTTTGGAGAGGTGATGACTAGAAAGCTGACAGACTATTCTTAAAGGGATAGAAAAGTAAAAAATGAAATCTGCATGGATGCATTTAAATTTTAAATATAAGCATTTTTGCGATATATTTCAATTAGCAAAAATGTTTTAGTATAAGTTATTACTGTTTTTAAGTAACATACATAAATTTCCTGTTAGGGCTTGTGCACCAGCATTTAAAAAACCATGCATGCTCAGAGAGGTGGTGTGTTTTGCTTCTGAAGACATAATTTGTGTCATACAAGCCACTGCTGACTCTGGGCTTTGACGATCAAAAACTCGCCACCATGGATAGAAATCACACAAAAATTTTTTTAGACCTTATATTTCAACATAGCTGTCTCTCCCTTGCATACAGAACTCTGCATAGTGAGATAAGCATCTCTCAAAATAGAATTTGGTTTCTAAAATTCTCTGAGAGACCTCGCCGTACTGACAAGATTTCTTTGATCTTTTATTAGAAGCATTTTTTCTAATGGAAGCATATTGCAAAAATGCTTCTATTTTAAATGGAAATGCACCTGTGCACGTTTCATTTTTGACGTTTCTATCTCTTTAAAGGGACAATGTACGAGAAACAAATTTTACCCTTAATGTGTACAAAATTACTTGTTATACCCACTGTGGAGTTTTAAATGTATGGAAAATTGTTCCTTAGGTTTTATTTTTGTACTTGAAATAGATGGTTTTACTTTTTACAAGCATCACCTGTTTTTCTCGACATTCTCATAACAATAGGATGAGTCTGCAAGTAAAGCAGACCTGCTAATATTATCTAATTTAGGTCATGCAATGCTAATTATGGCTGGGGGTTGATTTAGCACTACCAGCTATTTCAGATACAAAACTCCCTCTCCTACATCCCACTGGGAGATTAAATAGATTTATTGTATTCTACTTACATAGCTTTTCTATAGAGAAACTGTTTGTTACTCATATTTCTCCAACATAGGTGTGTCCGGTCCACGGCGTCATCCTTACTTGTGGGATATTCTCTTCCCCAACAGGAAATGGCAAAGAGCCCAGCAAAGCTGGTCACATGATCCCTCCTAGGCTCCGCCTTCCCCAGTCATTCTCTTTGCCGTTGTACAGGCAACATCTCCACGGAGATGGCTTAGAGTTTTTTGGTGTTTAACTGTAGTTTTTATTATTCAGTCAAGAGTTTGTTATTTTAAAATAGTGCTGGTATGTACTATTTACTCTGAAACAGAAAAGAGATGAAGATTTCTGTTTGTAAGAGGAAAATGATTTTAGCAACCGTTACTAAAATCGATGGCTGTTTCCACACAGGACTGTTGAGAGGAATTAACTTCAGTTGGGGGAAACAGTGAGCAGACTTTTGCTGCTTGAGGTATGACACATTTCTAACAAGACGATGTAATGCTGGAAGCTGTCATTTTCCCTATGGGATCCGGTAAGCCATTTTTATTACATAAAGAAAAAAAGGGCTTCACAAGGGCTTTTAAGACTGTAGACATTATCTGGGCTAAAACGATTGATATATAAGCATATTTTATACTTCATAGCCTTGAGGAATTATTTTATTCTTGGGAATTATGTAAAATAACCGGCAGGCACTGTATTGGACACCTTACTCTCTAGGGGCTTTCCCTAATCATAGGCAGAGCCTCATTTTCGCGCCTCTATTGCGCACTTGTTTTTGGGAAGCATGACATGCAGATGCATGTGTGAGGAGCTCTGATACATAGAAAAGACTTTCTGAAGGCGTCATTTGGTATCGTATTCCCCTTTGGGCTTGGTTGGGTCTCAGCAAAGCAGATACCAGGGACTGTAAAGGGGTTAAATATAAAAACGGCTCCGGTTCCGTTATTTTAAGGGTTAAAGCTTTCAAATTTGGTGTGCAATACTTTTAAGGCTTTAAGACACTGTGGTGAAATTTTGGTGAATTTTGAACAATTCCTTCATACTTTTTCACATTTGCAGTAATAAAGTGTGTTCAGTTTAAAATTTAAAGTGACAGTAACGGTTTTATTTTAAAACGTTTTTTGTACTTTGTTATCAAGTTTATGCCTGTTTAACATGTCTGAACTACCAGATAGACTGTGTTCTGTATGTGGGGAAGCCAAGGTTCCTTCTCATTTAAATAGTTGTGATTTATGTGACACAAAATTTAGAGAAAATGATGCCCAAGATGATTCCTCAAGTGAGGGGAGTAAGCATGTTACTGCATCATCCCCTCCTTCGTCTACACCAGTCTTGCCCACTCAGGAGGCCCCTAGTACATCTAGTGCGCCAATACTCCTTACTATGCAACAATTAACGGCTGTAATGGATAATTCTATCAAAAACATTTTAGCCAAAATGCCCACTTATCAGCGAAAGCGCGACTGCTCTGTTTTAGAAAATACTGAAGAGCATGAGGACGCTGATGATATTGGTTCTGAAGTGCCCCTACACCAGTCTGAGGGGGCCAGGGAGGTTTTGTCTGAGGGAGAAATTTCAGATTCAGGGAAAATTTCTCAACAAGCTGAACCTGATGTGATTACATTTAAATTTAAATTGGAACATCTCCGCGCCCTGCTTAAGGAGGTGTTATCTACTCTGGATGATTGTGAGAATTTGGTCATTCCAGAGAAATTATGTAAAATGGACAAGTTCCTAGAGGTCCCGGGGCCCCCCGAAGCTTTTCCTATACCCAAGCGGGTGGCGGACATTGTAAATAAAGAATGGGAAAGGCCCGGCATACCTTTCGTCCCTCCCCCTATATTTAAGAAATTGTTTCCTATGGTCGACCCCAGAAAGGACTTATGGCAGACAGTCCCCAAGGTCGAGGGGGCGGTTTCTACTCTAAACAAACGCACCACTATACCCATAGAAGATAGTTGTGCTTTCAAAGATCCTATGGATAATAAATTAGAGGGTTTGCTTAAAAAGATGTTTGTTCAGCAAGGTTACCTTCTACAACCAATTTCATGCATTGTTCCTGTCACTACAGCAGCGTGTTTCTGGTTCGATGAACTAGAAAAGGCGCTCAATAGAGATTCTTCTTATGAGGAGATTTTGGACAGAATTCATGCTCTCAAATTGGCTAACTCTTTCACCCTAGACGCCACTTTGCAATTGGCTAGATTAGCGGCGAAAAATTCTGGGTTTGCTATTGTGGCGCGCAGAGCGCTTTGGCTAAAATCTTGGTCAGCGGATGCGTCTTCCAAGAACAAATTGCTTAACATTCCTTTCAAGGGGAAAACGCTGTTTGGCCCTGACTTGAAAGAGATTATTTCTGATATCACTGGGGGCAAGGGCCACGCCCTTCCTCAGGATAGGTCTTTCAAGGCCAAAAATAAACCTAATTTTCGTCCCTTTCGCAGAAACGGACCAGCCCCAAGTGCTACGTCCTCTAAGCAAGAAGGTAATACTTCTCAAGCCAAGCCAGCCTGGAGGCCAATGCAAGGCTGGAACAAAGGTAAGCAGGCCAAGAAACCTGCCACTGCTACCAAGACAGCATGAGATGTTGGCCCCCAATCCGGGACCGGATCTGGTGGGGGGCAGACTCTCTCTCTTCGCTCAGGCTTGGGCAAGAGATGTTCTGGATCCTTGGGCGCTAGAAATAGTCTCCCAAGGTTATCTTCTGGAATTCAAGGGGCTTCCCCCAAGGGGGAGGTTCCACAGGTCTCAATTGTCTTCAGACCACATAAAAAAACAGGCATTCTTACATTGTGTAGAAGACCTGTTAAAAATGGGAGTGATTCATCCTGTTCCATTAGGAGAACAAGGGATGGGGTTCTACTCCAATCTGTTCGTAGTTCCCAAAAAAGAGGGAACATTCAGACCAATCTTAGATCTCAAGATCCTAAACAAGTTTCTCAAGGTTCCATCGTTCAAAATGGAAACCATTCGAACAATTCTTCCTTCCATCCAGGAAGGTCAATTCATGACCACGGTGGATTTAAAGGATGCGTATCTACATATTCCTATCCACAAGGAACATCATCGGTTCCTAAGGTTCGCATTTCTGGACAAGCATTACCAGTTTGTGGCACTTCCGTTCGGATTAGCCACTGCTCCAAGAATTTTCACAAAGGTACTAGGGTCCCTTCTAGCGGTGCTAAGACCAAGGGGCATTGCAGTAGTACCTTACTTGGACGACATACTGATTCAAGCGTCGTCCCTTCCACAAGCAAAGGCTCACACGGACATTGTCCTGGCCTTTCTCAGATCTCACGGGTGGAAAGTGAACGTAGAAAAAAGTTCTCTATCTCCGTCAACAAGGGTTCCCTTCTTGGGAACAATAATAGACTCCTTAGAGATGAGGATTTTTCTGACAGAGGCCAGAAAATCAAAACTTCTAATCTCTTGTCAAATACTTCATTCTGTTCCTCTTCCTTCCATAGCGCAGTGCATGGAAGTAATAGGTTTGATGGTAGCGGCAATGGACATAGTTCCTTTTGCGCGAATTCATCTAAGACCATTACAACTGTGTATGCTCAGTCAGTGGAATGGGGACTATACAGACTTGTCTCCGACGATACAAGTAGATCAGAGGACCAGAGATTCACTCCGTTGGTGGCTGTCCCTGGACAACCTGTCACAGGGGATGAGCTTCCGCAGACCAGAGTGGGTCATTGTCACGACCGACGCCAGTCTGGTGGGCTGGGGCGCGGTCTGGGGACCCCTGAAAGCTCAGGGTCTTTGGTCTCGGGAAGAATCTCTTCTCCCGATAAACATTCTGGAACTGAGAGCGATATTCAATGCTCTCAAGGCTTGGCCTCAGCTAGCAAAGACCAAGTTCATAAGGTTTCAATCAGACAACATGACGACTGTTGCGTACATCAACCATCAGGGGGGAACAAGGAGTTCCCTGGCGATGGAAGAAGTGACCAAAATCATTCAATGGGCGGAGACTCACTCCTGCCACTTGTCTGCAATCCACATCCCGGGAGTGGAAAATTGGGAAGCGGATTTTCTGAGTCGTCAGACATTTCATCCGGGGGAGTGGGAACTCCATCCGGAAATCTTTGCCCAAATTACTCAATTGTGGGGCATTCCAGACATGGATCTGATGGCCTCTCGTCAGAACTTCAAGGTTCCTTGCTACGGGTCCAGATCCAGGGATCCCAAGGCGACTCTAGTAGATGCACTAGTAGCACCTTGGACCTTCAAACTAGCTTATGTATTCCCGCCGTTTCCTCTCATCCCCAGGCTGGTAGCCAGGATCAATCAGGAGAGGGCATCGGTGATCTTGATAGCTCCTGCGTGGCCACGCAGGACTTGGTATGCAGACCTGGTGAATATGTCATCGGCTCCACCATGGAAGCTACCTTTGAGACGAGACCTTCTTGTTCAAGGTCCGTTCGAACATCCGAATCTGGTCTCACTCCAACTGACTGCTTGGAGATTGAACGCTTGATCTTATCAAAGCGAGGGTTCTCAGATTCTGTCATTGATACTCTTGTTCAGGCCAGAAAGCCTGTAACTAGAAAGATCTACCACAAAATATGGAAAAAATATATCTGTTGGTGTGAATCTAAAGGATTCCCTTGGGACAAGATAAAAATTCCTAAGATTCTATCCTTTCTTCAAGAAGGTTTGGAGAAAGGATTATCTGCAAGTTCTTTGAAGGGACAGATTTCTGCCTTGTCTGTGTTACTTCACAAAAAGCTGGCAGCTGTGCCAGATGTTCAAGCCTTTGTTCAGGCTCTGGTTAGAATCAAGCCTGTTTACAAACCTTTGACTCCTCCTTGGAGTCTCAATTTAGTTCTTTCAGTTCTTCAGGGGGTTCCGTTTGAACCCTTACATTCCGTTGATATTAAGTTATTATCTTGGAAAGTTTTGTTTTTGGTTGCAATTTCTTCTGCTAGAAGAGTTTCAGAATTATCTGCTCTGCAGTGTTCTCCTCCTTATCTGGTGTTCCATGCAGATAAGGTGGTTTTGCGTACTAAACCTGGTTTTCTTCCGAAAGTTGTTTCTAACAAGAACATTAACCAGGAGATAGTCGTGCCTTCTTTGTGTCCGAATCCAGTTTCAAAGAAGGAACGTTTGTTGCACAATTTGGATGTAGTTCGTGCTCTAAAATTCTATTTAGATGCTACAAAGGATTTTAGACAAACATCTTCCTTGTTTGTTGTTTATTCTGGTAAAAGGAGAGGTCAAAAAGCAACTTCTACCTCTCTCTCTTTTTGGCTTAAAAGCATCATCAGATTGGCTTACGAGACTGCCGGACGGCAGCCTCCTGAAAGAATCACAGCTCATTCCACTAGGGCTGTGGCTTCCACATGGGCCTTCAAGAACGAGGCTTCTGTTGATCAGATATGTAAGGCAGCGACTTGGTCTTCACTGCACACTTTTACTAAATTTTACAAATTTGATACTTTTGCTTCTTCTGAGGCTATTTTTGGGAGAAAGGTTTTGCAAGCCGTGGTGCCTTCCATCTAGGTGACCTGATTTGCTCCCTCCCTTCATCCGTGTACTAAAGCTTTGGTATTGGTTCCCACAAGTAAGGATGACGCCGTGGACCGGACACACCTATGTTGGAGAAAACAGAATTTATGTTTACCTGATAAATTACTTTCTCCAACGGTGTGTCCGGTCCACGGCCCGCCCTGGTTTTTTAATCAGGTCTGATAATTTATTTTCTTTAACTACAGTCACCACGGTATCATATGATTTCTCCTATGCAAATTTTCCTCCTTTACGTCGGTCGAATGACTGGGGAAGGCGGAGCCTAGGAGGGATCATGTGACCAGCTTTGCTGGGCTCTTTGCCATTTCCTGTTGGGGAAGAGAATATCCCACAAGTAAGGATGACGCCGTGGACCGGACACACCGTTGGAGAAAGTAATTTATCAGGTAAACATAAATTCTGTTTTTAAATATTAGTGGGGATACAGCAGACACAACTAGTGATTTTAAATAACAAAATAAAAGTAAAGGTGATGTTTGCAAACAATTAAATACACTCTCTCTGGTAGGTAAAATGGACTGTTGGGAATACAATAAAGGGGAGAACAATTGTAGCGTCTGAGCATTTTAAACTATATTAAAAACATTCCAGTACCAAAAATAGATTATATATGCACTCACCTGAAAATGAACATCTAGGAAAAAAAATAATTGCTTCTTAGAAAAGTTAGTGCCACTTAGGGTGCAGTCTCTTTTAGCCCACTATGTCATTCATAGAGGAGAAATAGCCTCATAGAGGAGAAATAGCCTGTAGTCGATCTGATCGGTAGCAGACCTAAGATGAACCTGCAACCTGCACTAATAAAAGCCTCCCCTGCAATAGGATTGTACACATTCTGTGCACACCTATGTATAGACTGGGGACTATGGGCCCCCAGTACTTGGGCCCTGGTGTCACTACACCTGCTGCACTAATGGTAGTTCAGCCTCTCAGGGACTCCTAAGTGAAGTGCAGTTTCACTATTCTAAGATATTTGAGCAAGAAATACATCTGTTTTCCCCTTCTTACTCTTAGAGTGACCCCAGGGTAATTTGCATAGACCAAAGAAAATATAGAAACACTCAACTGAGAATGGACCGCCTCTGGAACCTGCCAAAAATAAGTCCAACCCCTAAATGCCCATCAAAACTTCTCTGAACAAGAGAAAGCAAGAAACTCCAGATAAGCTCTGTCGGTTCCCTGCTGAGTGCTTCTATGTCCTTATTTTTGAGTACATTGTGGTGCACAGATGCTTTATGACCTTAACATAGAAGTTAAAATTCATTGCACATGTAAGTTTAGCACCCCTTGGATGCTTGTCTACTTATAGGCCTGGCACCACTCAGGTTAAGCATTACAACCAATCAATGGGGTGCGGTGGCATCTAATTGGCTGTACTACCTGCTGACTCAGACCAAGCTTTATGCACAAAGTGTTAAACCATTCAGTTAGTGTAAAGTGATAATGGATTCCATTTTCACTAGGTTTATAAACCGGAACGAATTGTCTGTTGTTAAGTCTAACCCTACAGCATTATCATGTAATGGTTATTAACTTGGTAGTTTTTAGAAAAATTGATCTCATAGCGCATGTTGCTTAGCAATGCTAACCTTGTTTTACACATCTCCCTTTCATCTGTGATCGACTCAGCTGCAATAGTGACACAAGTGTATATTTAAAATAATTTAACATCAATATTCCATTCCTATGTTTAGTTCATATTTTCTTCATTGTTTAAAAAGTACCATATATAATTGTTAATTCTTTATTATTTTACTATATGAGATTTCAGAATTAAATTTAGTTAAATTGAAAAAAATATATGTAATGAAAAAACTGTATACGAAGTAATACAGTTTTCTATTATGAGAAGTCATAAAAACATACTATTTGAGTATGCATCTCTCTTTGTCATATATTATAAGTGCTTGGTAGTAGGAACACATGCATACAATAGACACAACTTTAAAGGAATAGTCTAGTCAAAATTAAACTTTCATGATTCAGATAGAGCATGCAATTTTAAGCATCTTTCTATTTTACTCCTATTATCAATTTTTCTTTGTTCTCTTGCTATCTTAATTTGAATGTAAACTTAGGAGCCAGCCCATTTTTGGTTTAGCACCTTGGTAGTGCTTGCTGATTGGTGGCTACATTTAGACACCAATCAGAAAGCACTACCCAGCTGCAGAACCAAAAATGGGCCAGCTCCTATGCTTACATTCCTGTTTTTTTAAATAAAGATACCAAGAGAATGAAGAAAATTTGATAATAGGAGTAAATTAGAAAGTTGTTTAAAATTGCATGCTCTATCTGAATCATGAAAGTTTAATTTTGACTAGACTATTCCTTTAAAGGGATAAACACAATGCACTCAGCCAATGCACATTCTCTTTAAAGTGACAACACGTACTCAGTCTTAACTCACTGGGATGGAGAAAAAGTTTGACTCAACTCTGTGATTTTTTTAGAACTAATATTGCAATGTAGGAGTCTTTCCTTCTCATCAAAAACCCTGCATAATGAGATAAACATCTCTCAAACTAAAATGTGTGTTCCTAACATAGAGAAAGAAAGACACGGAGAAAGATATAGGGAAACAGAGAAAGGGAGAGAGAGGCAGGTAGAGAAAGACATGCAGACATAAAGAGAGCGGCAGAGAGAGACAAGGAGAGAGGGACAGGCAGAGAGAGGCAAGGAGAGAGGGACAGGCAGGCAGAGAGACACAGAGATAAAGATAAGCAGACAATATTAAATTCTATTAATCTTTATTTATTTTTTTAAATATTACATTTATGTGCATTGTACCTTTTATATTATAATACATTAGTCACATGTTAGTGTACTAAAAATTGATGCTTTGACAATCAAAATATGAAACATTTCAGTACAAATTTATTTTAAGTTTAAATGTAAAAATGCAGGTTACAAACTTATGAAATCAATGAGCCCTGCCGAAATGCTGCACAAAACACGTAGTCTGTTGGTCTTCATAGTACCTGCTGGCTTCTTTAACTGCACATTTATGGATATATTTGTTACTTTATGGATTGAATAAAAGTTAACTGAATAAATGTAGTATTTTAAGATAATTATTAAATAAGTAAAATAGTAAAAAACATACACCTAGATTACGTGTTTTGCGGTAACAGGGGTGCGGTGCTAACACACAGTTTTCCCTCACCGCTCACCTACAAACAACGCTGGTATTACAGGTTTTTTTAAACCTGGCGTTAGCCGCAAAAAAGTGAACGTAGAGCAAAATTTAGCTCCACATCTCACCTCAATACCAGCGCTGCTTACGGTAGCGGTGAGCTGGCTAAACGTGCTCGTGCACGATTTCCCCATAGGAATCAATGGGGCAGATTCGGCTGAAAAAAAGTCTAACACCTGCAAAAAAGCAGCGTTCTGCTCCTAACGCAGCCCCTTTGATTCCTATGGGGAAATAAAAGTTATGTCTACACCTAACACCCTAACATGAACCCCGAGTCTAAACACCCCTAATATTACACTTATTAACCCCTAATCTGCCGCCCCCGACATCGCCGACACCTGCATTATATTATTAACCCCTAATCTGCCACTCCGGACACCGCCGCCACCTACATTATACTTATGAACCCCTAATCTTATGCCCACAACATCGATGAACCCTACATTATATTTATTAACCCCTAATCTGCCGCCCCAAATGTCGCCACAACCTAACTACATTTATTAACCCCTAATCTGCTGCCCACAACGTCGCCGCCACTATAATAAATATATTAACCCCTAAACCTAAGTCTAACCATAACCTTAACACCCCCCTAACTTAAATATAATTTTAAATAATCTAAATAAAATTGCTACAATTAACTAAATTATTCCTATTTACAAATAAATACTTACCTATAAAATAAACCCTAAGCTAGCTACAATATAACTAATAGTTACATTGTAGCTAGCTTAGGGTTTATTTTCATTTTACAGGCAAGATTGTATTTATTTTAACTAGGTACAATAGTTATTAAATAGTTATTAACTATTTAATAACTTCCTAGTTAAAATAAAAACAAATATACCTGTAAAATAAAACCTAACCTAAGTTACAATTACACCTAACACTACACTATCATTAAATAAATTTACTAAATTAACTACAATTAATTACAATTAAATAAAAAAACTAAAGTACGAAAAAAAACACAATTACAGAAAATAATAAAATAATTACAAGTTTTTTAAACTTATTACGCCCAATCTAATCCCCTTAATAAAATAAAAAAAGCCCCCCAAAATAAAAAAAATCCCTACCCTATACTAAATTACAAATAGCCCCAAAGTAATCAGCTGTTTTACCTGTAAAAAAAAATACAATACCCCCCAACATTAAAACCCACCACCCACACACCCAATCCCCCCTTAACCCTTTAATGACCACAGCACTTTTCCATTTTCTGACCTTTGGGACCAAGGCTATTTTTTTTTAATTTTTGCTGTGTTTGTGTTTAGCTGTAATTTTCCTCTTACTCATTTACTGTACCCACACATATTATATACCGTTTTTCTCGCCATTAAATGGACTTTCTAAAGATACCATTATTTTCATCATATCTTATAATTTACTATAACATTTTTTATAAAATATGAGGAAAAAATGGAAAAAAACACACTTTTTCTAACTTTGACCCACAAAATCTGTTACATATCTACTACCACCAAAAAACACCCATGCTAAAAAGTTTCTAAATTTTGTCCTGAGTTTAGAAATACCCAATGTTTACATCTTCTTAGCTTTTTTTGTAAGTTATAGGGCCATAAATACAAGTAGCACTTTGCTATTTCCATACCATTTTTTTTTTTCAAAACTAGCGCTAGTTACATTAGAACACTAATATCTTTCAGGAATCTCTGAATATCCATTGACATGTAAATATTTTTTTTTAGAAGACATCCCAAAGTATTGATCTAGGCCCATTTTGGTATATTTCATGCCACCATTTTTTCACAAATTTTTTCACAAACTTTTGGTTTCTCACTGAAATTATTTACAAACAGCTTGTGCAATTATGGCATAAATGGTTGTAAATTCTTCTCTGGGATCCCCTTTGTTCAGAAATAGCAGACATATATGGCTTTGGCGTTGCTTTTTGGTAATTAGAAGGCAACTAAATGCCACTGCGCACCACACGTGTATTATGCCCAGCAGTGAAGGGGTTAATTAGGGAGCATGTAGGGAGCCTTTTGGGGTAATTGTAGCTTTAGTGTAGTAGACAACCCCAAGTATTGATATAGGCCCATTTTGGTATATTTCATGCCACCATTTCACCGTAAATGTGATCAAATAAAAAAAAAAGTTAAATTTTTCACAATTTTAGGTTTCTCACTGAAATCATTTACAAACAGCTTGTGCAATTATGGCACAAATGGTTGTAAATGCTTCTCTGGGATCCCCTTTGTTCAGAAATAGCATACATATATGGCTTTGGCGTTGCTTTTTGGTAATTAGAAGGCCACTAAATGCCGCTGCACATCACACGTGTATTATGGCTAGCAGTGAAGGGGTTAATTGTGTAGCTTGTAGGGAGCTTGCAGGGTTAATTTTAGCTTTAGTGTAGAGCCTAGCCTCCCACCTGAAACATCAGACCCCCTGATCCCTCCCAAACAGCTCTCTTCCCTCCCCCACCCCACAATTGTCCCTGCCATCTTAAGTACTGGCAGAAAGTCTGCCAGTACTAAAATAAAGACAAATGGAATCCACAGCACCAATTAGGTAAAAGAAAATACCTTTATTTTCACATTACATGCGACGTTTCGGCCTTCACAGCCTTAACCTCTTAAGGACCAGCGACGTACCCTGTATGTTACTGGCCTTTTTTTGGGACTTGATTGTTTTATAGCGCGGTCTTGCCACCAGCGTTGAGACTGCTCTATTCCACAAAGCCTGCTGGAGGGAGGGCATTAATAGCGTGTTCTTGCTAGACTTGTGCTATTATGTCCTGAAAAAAACCCTTAATGACCAGTGACATACAGGGTACATTGTGGTCATTAAGGGGTTAATCATGCATACAAAACACTTCAGCCTCTGTCCACAGTATATAGGCTGATCAATTAAAACATTAATTACAAACAGATTTGACAAAAAGTTTCACACAGAGCAATTACTCCCTCTAGTGTTAGTCATATTTTACTACATCCTATAAAATTTAACTCTAAAGTTACCAAAAATACAATTACTAGAGGAGTTTCCACTGAATGTACAAGTGTCATTAAAAACAAGAAAATATATAGGAACAAGTCTTACTGCAATCTTATATCTCTATAGTAACACATCTAAAGTATATTACTGACACATTTTACCAATCTTACTGATAAACTTTACCTATGTGTTTAACTAAACTAAAACTAACTAAAAAAAAATTTGAAGATTTTTTTTTTTTGTTTTGTTTTGAATTTTTACTTTCTTACATTTAGAGAAAGACAGAGAAATCTATTTCTCTATTTAACCCTTTAGGGTACATACAATCTAATTTATGGATCCAGTAAGTTTCTTTTTGTTTAAGGATCCTCTCCCTGTCACCCCCTCCTCTTAATGTACCTACATGGTCAATAATCTGCCACCTAATTTGACTTATGTTGTGGCCTGCCTGGATAAAATTATTAGAAACAGGAGCTTCTTTATTACCACATCTCAAGTTGGACTTATGCTGATTAATTCTTTCCCTGCCTTTTCTAGTCGATTCTCCAATGTAAATAAGAGAACACAGGCATTTAATAAGATAGATTACGACAGATGTCTCACATGTATAATAACCATTAATTTTATATTTATGCCCTGTTCTTGGATGGGAAAATTATTTCCCTTTTATCATTGCATGGGAATTAGTGCACCCTAGACAGGGATAAGAACCATAAGATTTCTGACCCATATGGCTTTGTTTAAGACTTTTGGAGGGTCCCAAATCATTTTTAATCAGTGTGTCTCTCAAATTTCTAACCCTCTTAAAGGCCATAATGGGATTATTTTGGAATATCTCCATATCTCTATTACAATTTTTAATAATATTCCAATGCTTTCTTATGATTTTAGTAACTTCAGTACTGTATGAATTATATTGTGAAGTAAATACCATCCTCCTACTTTTATTTTTACCATTTTTATTATCTTTAGGGGCATTATTATCCCTGTACATTTTCTTCTCTCTCTGAAGCCTTGAGATCTCTTCCTTAATGAGGTTTTCAGGATAACCTCTGCTAACAAATCTATTGCCCATTTCCATCATTCTGGTTGATAATATTTCTTCATCCTTCACTATTCTACAGACCCTAAGGAGTTGACTCCTAGGGAGTGAGTCTTTTAACCTAGTTGGATGGAAACTATCATAGGCAAGCATAGTATTCCTATCAGGGGATTTTCTAAAAAGATCTGTTTTAAGGGTCCCATTATCCTTATAAACCCTAGTGTCTAAGAATTCCACTGAAACCTCACTATGTATAAGGGTAAATTCTATCCCTGGGATAGCAGAGTTTAAGTCACATACAAAGGATTCTAGGGATCCAACGTCACCCCACCACACGCCAAACACGTCATCAATAAAACGCCACCAGGCTGCACCATATTCCAAGAACATCTTATTAGTATATACAAAATTCTCTTCAAAGCTGTTCATGAACAGGTTGGCGTATGCTGGGGCAACGTTGGATCCCATTGCAGTCTCCCTGACCTGTACATACCAGTTGTCTCGAAATAAAAAATAGTTCCAGTACAGGATAAGAGTTAATAAATCACAAATAAATTCTATTTGAGGAGAATTATATGTACCAGTACCACTTAAAAGTTTCCTAATAACTCCTATACCTGTCTCATGCTTGATGGCAGTATAAAGACTTTTTACATCAAGTGTGAAGAGTATATATTTCTTACTGGGTAGATGTAAACTGTATAATTTATCAAGGAAATCACTAGTATCTTTGATGTAGGCCGACATTTTAATTACTTCATGTTGTAAAATTTTATCAAGGAAAATAGCTATGTTAGTGAAGATAGAATCTACACTGGAGACTATGGGCCTCCCTGGGGGGCATTTAGCATTTTTATGCACTTTTGGCACTGTATAGAATATGGGTGTCCTAGGATGTTCTTTGTACAAATAATCAGATAATTTAGTATCAATGATATCATTCTTAACTGCCTTGGCAAGTATGTGTTTAATTTCCTTTTGTATTTTAAATACTGGATCCCCTACAAGTGGATGATATGTAGTATTATCTTGTAATTGTGACAGTATTTCCTCTACATAATATTGTTTATCAAGAACAATGGTGGCACCACCCTTATCTGCTGCCCTCACTAAAATATCTTTCTGTTTTTCTTTTAAAGATTTAAAAGCCTGTTTTTTCTCTAAAGTCAGATTGTCATTTCTCTTATTTTTACCACCTTGTTTGGAGATTTTTTCTTTTAAGTTACACCAATCATTGTTTACCATTTTAATAAATGTTTCCACACTGTTGTTACTAAAATTGGGCACAAATGTAGATTTGTTTCTAAGACCCATCTCCTTAGCCCTAAAACATTTGCTGGTATCTAAAGCATTTTGTGCACTAGGTGTTACTACATCTCCTTTATTAAACATTATTTGCAACCTTAAAGATCTGTAAAATAATTGCAAATTTTTTTCAATTTCAAATACATTTACATTACCAATAGGGCAAAAGGACAGTCCTTTGTTGAGCAGTTTGTACTCATTGTCCGTGAGCTCAATGGAGGAAATGTTTAGAACCGTCTGTTCCTTTGGCTCCGTTGATTCCTCATGTTTCCTCTGCCTCTCCTGCTCCTTGTGCTCCGGGTGTCCATGGCGGTGCTTGTGTTTTCTGCCGCCTCTATGCTGCCTTCGTCGCTGGATAAAAAAGCCGGTGAAGCCTTCCCTGCAGAGGATTCCTGTGAAGTCTCGCTGACGTCATCTCTATACGCCTGGTTCTCGCGAGATCCTCCTCTGTTGCGAGTATTAACATGGAAACGTCGGCCTCTCATGAAGCTCCCTCTGTCTGGAAACGATCCTCTCCATCTATACACTCTCCCACTGAGGTAATCCTGTTCATCCCTCAGGAACTTGGATCGCTTGGTTTCCTTAATCTCAGTCTCCATGATTTTGATCTTCATATCTACCTCTTTGATCATCTTATCCAGCTCATCAACGGTAAGTATTTTGCTCAATTCACTTGTTGTTTTCAATACTTGCTCTCTTTGTATTTCAATTTCTTTTAGCAAGTATTCCACTGTCAGGATTAGCAGATCGTATGAGCATTTGTTTAAAATAGCCTCAAACTTGTTGCAATATTCTTCATTATTTCTCAATAGAGTAGGCCTGGTATTCATCCTCAGGCCTCTGGGGATACGTCTGACTTTATGATACTCAGCCAGCGTTGTAGCGTGTAAGTCCCAGGCTGTAATCCTCCTCCTTGTTTTCTCATATTCTTTGCTGAGCTCATCCGTTGCAGCATTACTTAGGAACTCCCTTGAGCCCCTCACCAAAGTGGTAATCCTTATTGCTTCTTGTTCACTATACATAAAGATTTTGGTTCCATCTGTTTTCACTTTGTCTGCCATTCTAGGCAGAATTTCAGATGCTCAGTACTCTGCAGTAATACAGTCCACAAAAGTAGTACTAAAATAAAAGGTATATTTGTTTTTTTTTATAGTTTTTTTTTTAGCATATTTACATATGCTGCTTTGTAGGATTCCCCTTAGCCCCCAACCTTACTGATCCCCCACCAAACAGCTCTCTAACCCTCCCCCTCTGCCTTAGCGGGCGCCATCTTGGGTACTGGCAGCTATCTGCCAGTACCCAGTTTAGTAAAAAAAGGAATCTTTTTTTTTTTTTAAGTGCCCTTTTCTGTAGTGTAGCTTCCCCGACCAACCTCCCACCACTTGCAGATCACTTAGATACTTTTACAATATTTTTTTTTTCATATTTATTATAGTTATTTTCAGATTTTTTTTCTGTAGTGTAGCAGTTCCCTCCCGCTCCCGCCCCGTGCACGCGCCCGCACGCCGCCCCCCGTGCACGCACGCGCTCCCATGAGCGCCCCGTCAGTCCCGCCCCCCTGCACATTACACAGCGCATCGATGGCCGGCCGCTCACCCGCCTCCCAAGTCCGCTCCCACCCACCAACGATATCGGCCATCGATGTCCGGTGCAGAGAGGGCCACAGAGTGGCTCTCTCTGCATCGGATGGCCATTTAAGGTTATTGCAGGATGCCTCCATATCGAGGCATCACTGCAATAACCGGAAAGCAGCTGGAAGCGAGCAGGATTGCTTCCAGCTGCTTTCCACACCGAGGACGTGCAGGGTACATCCTCATGCGTTAACTGCCTTTTTTTTTAGGACGTACCCTGCACGTCCTCAGTCATTAAGGGGTTAATAAAACCTAACACTAACCCCTTGAAGATCACCCTACCTTGAGACGTCTTCACCCAACAGGCAAAAGTGGTCCGCCAGACGGTCTGAAGTCTTCATCCTATCCGGGCAGAAGAGGTCCTCCAGACGGGCAGAAGTCTTCATCCAGGCGGCATCTTCTATCTTCATCCATCCGGAGCGGAGCGGGTCCATCTTCAAGACATCTGACGCGGAGTATCCTCTTCTTTCCGATGACTAACACTAAATGACGGTACCTTTAAGTCATCCAAGATGGCGTCCCTTCAATTCCGATTGGCTGATAGAATTCTATCAGCCAATCTGAATTAAAGTAGAAAAATCCTATTGGCTGATCAGCCAATCGGAATTGAAGGGACGCCATCTTGGATGACATCACTTAAAGGTACCGTCATTTAGTGTTAGTCGTCGGAAAGAAGAGGATGCTCCGTGTCGGATGTCTTGAAGATGGACCCGCTCCGCTCCGGATGGATGAAGATAAAAGATGCCGCCTGGAGGAAGACTTCTGCCCGTCTGGAGGACCTCTTCTGCCTGTATAGGATGAAGACTTCGGACCGACTGGAGGACCACTTCTGCCCGGTTGAGTGAAGACGTCTCAAGGTAGGGTGATCTTCAAGGGGTTAGTGTTAGGTTTTATTAAGGGGGGATTGGGTGGGTTTTAGAGTAGGGTTGGGTGTGTGGGTGGTGGGTTTTAATGTTGGGGGGGTATTGTATTTTTTTTTTCAGGTAAAAGAGCTGATTACTTTGGGGCAATGCCCCGCAAAAGGCCCTTTTAAGGGCTATTTGTAAGTTAGTATAGGGTAGGGATTTTTTTTATTTTGAGGGCTTTTTTATTTTATTAAGGGGATTAGATTAGGTGTAATTAGTTTAAAAACTTTTAATTATTTTATTATTTTCTCTAATTTAGTGTTTGTTTTTTTCGTACTTTAGTTTATTTAATTTAATTGTAATTAATTGTAGTTAATTTATTTAATGATAGTGTAGTGTTTGGTGTAATTGTAACTTAGGTTAGGTTTTATTTTACAGCTATATTTGTATTTATTTTAACTAGGTAGTTATTAAATAGTTATTAACTATTTAATAACTATTGTACCTAGTTAAAATAAATACAAAGTTGCCTGTAAAATAAATATAAAACCTAAGCTAGATACAAATGTAACTATTAGTTATATTGTAGCTATCTTAGGGTTTATTTTATTGGTAAGTATTTCGTTTTAAATAGGAATAATTTAGTTAATTGTAGTTATTTTATTTAGATTATTTTAAATTATATTTAAGTTAGGGGGGTGTTAGGGTTAGACTTAGGTTTAGGGGTTAATAACTTTAATATAGTTGCAGCAACATTGGGGGCGGCAGATTAGGGGTTAATAAATATAGGTAGGTGTCGGTGAATTTAGGGACTGGGAATGCGGCGGTTTAGGGGTTAATATATTTATTGAAGTGGCGGCGAGAGAGCACACAGCAGAGCTGTCCATATAGCTCCCCCTCAGGCTCCGCCCCCCCAGTCATTCTCTTTGCCGCTCTAACAAGTAGCATCTCCACGGGAGGGTAAAGTGAATGTGGTGTTAGATTTGTAGTTTTTATTTCTTCAATCAAGAGTTTGTTATTTTAAAATAGTGCCGGTTTGTACTATTTACTCTGTGGCAGAAAGTGATGAAGATTTCTGCTGAGAGGAAAACGATTTTAGCATGTTGTAACTAAAATCCATTGCTGTTCCCACACAGGACTGTTGAGCACCGGAGAACTTCAGTTGGGGGGAACAGTTTGCAGGCTTAACTGCTATAAGGTATGCTCAGTCACTTTTTTTTTCTAGTCAAGACCTGGTAATGCTAGAAGACTGACAAGAATCCCCATGTGGGGAAGTTAAGCCATATTCTGAGACTTAGTATAGAAGGATGGCATAGTTAAAAGGGCTTAAAACGCTGGTGGACACTGTTAAGGGGAAATCAATTATTTTATTACAATAATCTGATATTTGTACAAGTGTTTATTACATTTGGAACACTTTTTTGGGGTTTTATTCCGCCTGGCATATCTTTAGACACCTATTTTGGCTTGGGAAGGCCCCACAACTCCGGAGTGAAGAGGGAGGGGGCCTATATTTCGCGCCTCAGTTGCGCAGTTCATTTGCAAGACAGCTTCATGCAGCTTCACGTGTAGAGTCCAGAGATTGCTGGAGGACTCCAGAGAGGCTTATTTTCGTCCAAAACTAATCCCCAAGGAAGGTAGGGCCACAGCAGAGGCTGTGGCATGGTGCTGTAGTTGTTAAACCGGTGGCCTGCTTTAATTTGCTCCGGTTTGGGCAATAAGGGGTTAATTGTCTTGAAATTTACTGTGCAATCATTTCAAAGCATTAGGATCATATGGTGAAAATTTCATAAAGATTGGATGTTTTTTTGAGGTTTAGTTAAAAAAGTGTGCGCTTTTTATTATTTAAAGGCACAGTACCGTTTTTTCAAAAATTGTATTTTATTGTATTTGAGTGCTGTCTAAGTCTGTTTAACATGTCTGAGCCTACAGATAGACCCTGTTCTATGTGTTTAATAGCCATGGCGGTACCCCCTTTACATTTGTGTTTAAAGTGTGCTAAGGTATCTAAACATTTTAAAGACCATGCAGTGACACTTAAAAATGTAGCCCAAGATGATTCTTTGACGGAAGGTAGCGAGGATAGTCTTCCTTCCTCTCCCCATGTGTCGACACCAGTTACGCCCGCGCAAGCGTTGCCTAGTACCTCTAGCGCATTGGGCCCTATTACATTACAACAATTAGCAGCAGTCATGGATAATTCCCTTGCGGCATTTCTATCCAAACTGCCAGTTTTTCCTAAAAAGCATGATAGCTCAGTTTTAAGAACAGAGGATGAGCAATCAGAAGCTTTGGATGATTTATCCGTTGTACCCTCACAACACTCTGAAGTGGCAGTGAGGGATGGGCTGTCCGAGGGAGAAATTTCTGACACAGGAAAAGTTTCTCAGCGGGCAGAATCAGATTCCTTAGCGTTTAAATTTAAGCTGGAACACCTCTGCGTACTGCTTAAGGAGGTTTTAGCTACGCTGGATAATTGTGACCCCCATGGTGGTCCCAGAAAAATTGTGTAAAATGGACAGGTTTCTAGAAGTCCCTGTATACACTGATGCGTTTCCGATCCCGAAGAGGGTGGCGGATATTGTGACTAGGGAGTCGGAGAGACCAGGTGTACCTTTTGTTCCCCCCCCTATCTTTAAGAAAATGTTCCCCATAAAGGACCCCAGGCGGGACGCGTGGCAGACGGTCCCTAAGGTAGAGGGAGCAGTTTCAACACTAGCCAAGCGCACAACCATTCCAATAGAAGACAGTTGTGCTTTCAAAGATCCTATGGATAAAAAATTGGAAGGTTTACTGAAGAAAATGTTTGTTCAGCAAGGTTTCCATCTTCAACCAATTGCCTGCATTATTCCTGTAACTACTGCAGCGGCTTTTTGGTTTGAGGCGCTGGAGGAGTCGCTCCAGAGGGAGACTTCATATGACGAAATCATGGATAGAATTCATGCTCTAAAGCTGGCTAATTCTTTTATCACAGATGCCGCTTTCCAATTAGCTAAGTTAGCGGCGAAAAATTCTGGTTTTGCCATTATGGCGCGAAGAGCGCTTTGGCTCAAATCATGGTCGGCTGACGTGTCGTCCAAAACAAAGTTACTAAACATTCCTTTCAAGGGAAAGACCCTTTTCGGTCCTGAGTTGAAAGAAATTATCGCGGATATCACTGGGGGAAAGGGCCACGCCCTTCCGCAGGATAGACCGTTTAAGGCCAAAAACAAGGCTAATTTTCGCTCCTTTCGCAACTTCAGGAGCGGACTTGCTTCAACCTCTGCTGCCACAAAGCAAGAGGGTAATGCTTCACAGCCCAAAGCAACCTGGAAACCCTTGCAGGGCTGGAATAAGGGTAAACAGGCCAAGAAACCTGCGGCTGCTACCAAGACAGCATGAAGGGGTAGACCCCGATCCGGGGTCTAGTAGGGGGCAGACTTTCTCTCTTTGCTCAGGCTTGGGCAAGAGATGTTCCAGATCCTTGGGCATTAGAAATTGTTGCCCAGGGGTATCTTCTAGAATTCAAGGACTCTCCTCCAAGGGGAAGGTTCCACATTTCTTGTTTGTCTTCAGACCAGACAAAGAAACAGGCGTTCTTACGCTGTGTAGAAGATCTACTAAAGATTGGAGTGATACACCCAGTTCCAATTACAGAACAAGGACTGGGTTTTTACTCAAACCTGTTTGTAGTTACCAAAAAAGAAGGAACTTTCAGGCCAATCCTGGATCTAAAAATTCTAAACAAATTCCTCAGAGTTCCATCATTCAAAATGGAAACCATTCGGAAAATTTTGCCGATGATCCAGGAAGGTCAATATATGACTACCGTGGATCTAAAGGATGCGTATCTACATATTCCCATCCACAAAGATCACCATCAGTTCCTAAGTTTCGCTTTTCTGGACAAGCATTACCAGTTCGTGGCCCTTCCTTTCGGGTTGGCCACTGCTCCCAGAATTTTTACAAAGGTGCTAGGGTCCCTCCTAGCGGTACTAAGACCGCGGGGCATTGCAGTAGCACCTTACCTAGACGACATCTTAATACAGGCGTCGTCTTTTCACAGAGCCAAGGCTCATACGGACATTGTGCTGGCCTTTCTAAGGTCTCACGGGTGGAAGGTGAACGTCGAAAAAAGTTCTCTGTCCCCGCTCACAAGGGTTCCCTTCCTGGGAACACTAATAGACTCGGTAGAAATGAAGATATTTCTGACGGCGGTCAGGAAGTTGAAGCTTTTAACTACTTGCCGAGTTCTTCATTCCATTCTTCGGCCTTCTGTAGCTCAGTGCATGGAAGTAATCGGATTAATGGTCGCGGCAATTGACGTGAATTCATCTCAGACCACTGCAACTGTGCATGCTCAAACAGTGGAATGGGGATTATGCAGATTTGTCTCCTCAAATCCAACTGGACCAGAAAACCAGGGATTCTCTTCTCTGGTGGTTGTCTCAGGATCACCTGTCTCAGGGAATGTGCTTCCGCAGACCGGAGTGGATCATTGTCACGACCGATGCCAGTCTGTTAGGCTGTGGTGCGGTCTGGGACTCCCTGAAAGCTCAGGGCCTATGGTCTCGGGAAGAATCTCTTCTCCCGATAAACATTTTGGAACTGAGAGCGATATTCAACTCGCTCCAGGCATGGCCTCAACTAGCGGAGGCCAAATTCATCAGATTTCAGTCGGACAACATCACGACTGTAGCGTACATCAATCATCAGGGAGGAACAAAGAGTTCCCTAGCGATGAAGGAAGTAACCAAGATCATCAAATGGGTGGAGGATCACTCCTGCCATCTCTCAGCAATTCACATCCCAGGAGTAGACAACTGGGAGGCGGATTTTCTAAGTCGTCAGACTTTTCACCCGGGGGAGTGGGAACTCCACCCGGAGGTTTTTGCTCAGTTGACCCAGCTATGGGGCATTCCGGAATTGGATCTGATGGCGTCCCGTCAGAACACCAAACTTCCTCTTTATGGATCAAGGTCCAGGGACCCCAAGGCGACATTAATAGATGCCCTAGTAGCGCCTTGGTCCTTCAGTCTAGCTTATGTCTTTCCACCGTTCCCTCTTCTCCCTCGGCTGGTAGCCAGAATCAAACAGGAGAAGACGTCGGTAATTTTGATAGCGCCTGCGTGGCCACGCAGGACTTGGTATGCAGACCTAGTGGACATGTCATCTGTTCCACCATGGAAGCTGCCATTGAGGCAGGATCTTCTAATTCAGGGTCCATTCAAGCATCCAAATCTAGTTTCTCTGCAACTGACTGCTTGGAGATTGAACGCTTAATTCTAGCTAAGCGTGGGTTCTCTGAATCAGTTATTGATACTCTGATCCAGGCCAGAAAGCCTGTCACCAGGAAAATTTACCATAAGATATGGCGGAAATATCTTTGTTGGTGTGAATCCAAGGGTTACTCGTGGAGTAAAGTTAGGATTCCCAGGATTTTGTCTTTTCTCCAAGAAGGATTGGAGAAAGGATTGTCAGCTAGTTCCTTAAAGGGACAGATATCTGCTTTGTCTATCCTGTTACACAAACGGCTGGCAGCAGTACCAGATGTTCAGGCGTTTGCACAGGCTTTAGTTAGAATCAAGCCTGTCTATAAACCTGTGGCTCCTCCATGGAGTCTTAATTTAGTTCTTTCAGTTCTTCAAGGGGTTCCGTTTGAACCTTTACATTCCATAGATATTAAGTTATTATCTTGGAAGGTTTTGTTTTTGGTAGCTATCTCTTCTGCTCGGAGAGTTTAAGAATTGTCTGCTTTGCAGTGTAATTCACCCTATCTGGTGTTTCATGCAGATAAGGTTGTTTTGCGTACTAAACCTGGTTTTCTTCCGAAAGTTGTTTCTAATAAGAACATTAACCAGGAAATCATTGTTCCTTCTCTGTGTCCGAATCCAGTTTCTAAGAAGGAACGACTTTTGCACAATCTTGATGTGGTTCGGGCTTTAAAATTCTATTTAAAGGCAACTAAAGATTTCAGACAAACATCATCCTTGTTTGTGGTCTATTCTGGTAAGAGGAGAGGTCAGAAAGCGTCTGCTACCTCTCTTTCCTTTTGGCTGAAAAGCATCATCCGATTGGCTTATGAGACTGCTGGACAGCAGCCTCCTGAACGAATTACAGCTCATTCCACCAGAGCTGTGGCTTCCACATGGGCCTTCAAGAATGAGGGAATGAGAATATCCCACAAGTAAGGATGAATCCGTGGACTGGATACACCGTAAGAGAAAGTAATTTATCAGGTAAGCATAAATTCTGTTTTTTAGCACTTTAGTTAAGAGTTTTATGTTACGGTGTTAGCCCATAAAACTCTTAACTACTGACTTTTAAATGCGGTAGGAGTCTTGACAGGAAAGGGTGTACCGCTCACTTTTTCCAAGACTCGTAATACCGGCGCTATGCAAGTCCCATTGAAAAGATAGGATACGCAATTTACGTAAGTGGATTTGCGGTATGCTCGAGTCGTGGAAAAAAAGTGAGCAGTACACCTGTACCTGCCAGACTCATAATACCAGCGGGCGTTAAAAAGCAGCATTGGGACCTCTCAACGCGGCTTTTTAACCCTAACGCAAGACTCGTCATCTAGTTGATAGACATTTTGAACGTAAACTCATGCTACCCTCTTTGAGTGCTTTGCAATGACATTTTCAATGTCATTACTGATGACATCACATGGAAATTGTTGATGATATCAATTACATCACTAGTGACATCACCGATTACATCATCAAAGGACCAGACCTCTGTGGATTTAACACACCTTAAATGATTTATGCTGATTTAAACTCAGAGAGTGTTTGTCCTTATGTATGTGTGTATATATACAGTGTGTGCATATAATATATATAAAACAGAAGAGGGAAGGGCGCACAGCAAAAAAGGCCTTCCTAGTGTATGTCAGGAAACTTAAAAATAGTTAAAAAAATGTAGCCAATTGAACACTCACGTGTAACAACCTCAGCTCTTATGAGGTATGGATGAAGCTCTGTGTGGCATATAGCCACTGTGGATCTCAGCTCTGTTTCCCTCAAGCACCCAATTGATTGTTCTTTTCTTGCAGGTGTAGTCCTCACCTCCCCAACAGAAGGTTAACCGTTTTAGGAGGGAGGTCAAAATCCTGTTCCCAAACGATCTTTGTGTGACCTCTATGTACAAAATGTAGAGGGGATGAGGGGTGTGGGCTTACAGGGATCCTAGCACAAAGATCGTTTGGGAACAGGATTTTGACCTCCCTCCTAAAACGGTTAACCTTCTGTTGGGGAGGTGAGGACTACACCTGCAAGAAAAGAACGATCGATTGGGTGCTTGAGGGAAGCGGAGCTGAGATCCACAGTGACTATATGCCACACAGAGCTTCATCCATACCTCATAAGAGCTGAGGTTGTTACACGTGAGTGTTTAATTGGCTACATTGTTTTGAACTATTTTTAAGTTACCTGACATACTGCACTAGGAAGGCCTTTTTTTGCTGTGCGCCCTTCCCTCTTCTGTTTTAGATTTTTCCTTGGAGGATCTCCCTTGCCTAAGTGGACTCCTTTATTCACCTGGGATTAGGCTGCGAGTGAAAAATACCATTCTTTTTGTCTACTCTTCCCCCCTTCACATGTGATTTGACGTTTTGGCATTAAAACAAGGAGAGACTTGTACTCAAAAGACAGTACTGATATTTAAAAGTGGGTTATCTGTATTTACTAGTATTTACTCTGTTTTCGAATATATATATATATATATATATATATATATATATATATATATATATATATATGTCTACACACCCCTTTTAAAATGTCAGGTTTCTGTGATGTAAAAAAAAGAGACAAAGATAAATCATTTCAGAACTTTTCCCACCTTTAATGTGACCTATAAACTGTACAACTTGATTGAAAAACAAACAAACTTCTAGGTGGAGGGAAGTAAAAATAAAAAATAAAATAATATGGTTGCATAAGTGTGCACTTATAACTGGGTATGTAGCTGTGTTTAGAATTGAGCAATCACATTCAAAATCATGTTAAATAGGAGTCAGTACACAAATGCCATAATTTAAAATGCCTCTGATTAATCCCAAATAAAGTTCAGCTGTTCCAGTAGGTCTTTCCTGACATTTTCTTAGTTGCAACCTACAGCAAAAGCCATGGTTCGCAGAGAGCTTCCAAAGCATCAGAGGGGTCTCATTGTTAAAAGGTATAAGTCAAGAGAACGGTACAAAAGAATTTCCAAGGCATTAGATATACCATGGAACACAGTGAAGGCAGTCATCATCAAGTGGAGAAAATATAGCGCAACAGTGACATTACTAAGAACTGGACGTCCCTCCAAAATTGATGAAAAGACGAGAAGAAAACTGGTCTGGGAGGCTACCAAGAGGCCTACAGCACCATTAAAGGAGCTGCAGGAATATCTGGCAAGTACTGGCTGTGTGGTGCATGTGACAACAATTGCCCGTATTCTTCATATGTCTGGGCTATGGGGTAGAGTGGCAAGACGGAAGCCTTTGCTTACGAAAAAAAAAACATCCAAGCCCAGCTAAATTTTGCAAAAACACATCTGAAGTCTCCCAAAAGCATATCGCAAAAGTTGTTCTGGTTTGATGAAACCAAGATTAAACTTTTTGGCCATAATTCCAAAAGATATGTTCGGCGCAAAAACAACATTGCATATAACCAAAAGAACACCATACCCACAGTGAAGCATTTTGGTGGCAGCATCATGCTTTGTGTCTGTTTTTCTTCAGCTGGAACTGGGGCCTTAGTCAAGGTAGAGGGAAATATGAACAGTTCCAAATACCAGACAATATTGGCACAAAACCTTCAGGCTTCTGCTAGAAAGCTGAACATGAAGAGGAACTTCATCTTTCAGCATGACAACGCCCCAAAGCATACATCCAAATCAACAAAGGAATGGCTTCACAAGAAGAAGATTAAAGTTTTGGAATGGCCCAGCCAGAGCCCAGACCTGAATCCAATCGAAAATCTGTGGGGTTATCTTAAGTGGGCTGTGCACAGGATATGCCCTCGCAATCTGACAGATTTGGAGTGTTTTTGCAAAGAAGAGTGGGCAAATCTTGTCAAGTCAAGATGTGCCATGCTAATAGACTCATACCCAAAAAGACTGAGTGCTGTAATAAAATCAAAGGGTGCTTCAGCAAAGTATTAGTTTAGGGGTGTGCACACTTATGCAGCCATATTATTTTAGTTTTTTATTTCTTCTTCCCTCTACCTAAAAGATTTTAGTTTGTTTTACAATTGAGTTGTACAGTTTATAGGTCACATTAAAAGGTGGAAAAAGTTTTGAAATGATTTACCTTTGTCTAATTTTTTAACATCACACAAACATGGCATATTAACAGGGGTGTGTAGACTTTTTATATATATATATATATATATATATATATATATATATATATATATACATACATACACTAGAAGTGGACTGCACTCTCAAACTGGAGTGGGTACCCATCCCGAGCCACTTGCAAAACAGCAGTTACAGGCAGCTGTATTTGCAATCAGTGACTCAGGCAGTTGACCCTAGAGCAGCTTAGGTGCAAATCCCAATATAAGAGATCACATAAAAATATCAAACACACACAGTCTAAAAGCACTGAAGAGTGAAGAGTTTATCAAATGGTGATAAGTCCAGGATCCACTCCATGGTCTCTTCTTACTTTCTCTTGCAAGGTGTATCCAGTCCACGGATTCATCCTTTACTTGTGGGATATTCTCATTCCCTGCAGGAAGTGGCAAAGAGAGCACACAGCAGAGCTGTCCATATAGCTCCCCCTCTAGCTCCACCCCCCCGTCATTCTCTTTGCCGGCTCTAAGCACTAGGGTCTCTCTACGGGAGGGTAAAGTGAATGTGGTGTTAGAATTGTAGTTTTATATCTTCAAACAAGAGTTTGTAATTTTTAAATGGTACCGGTTTGTACTATTTACTCTCTAGCAGAAAAGTGATGAAGAATTCTGCTGAGAGGAAAATGATTTTAGCATGTTGTAACTAAAATCCACTGCTGTTCCCACACAGGACTGAGGAGTACCAGAAAACTTCAGTTGGGGGGAACAGTTTGCAGGCTTGACTGCAATGAGGTATGTTCAGTCATTTATTTCTAGACAAGACTGAGATAATGCTAGAAGACTGACAAGATCCCCATGTGGGGAGGGTAAGCTATGTTCTGAGACTTAGTATAGAATTGAATGCTTACATAACAGGGCTAAATAGGCTGGTTGACACTAATGCAGGGCAATCGATTATTTATTTTAAGAAATACTCGTTGGAGACACTTTTTAAGCACTTTGGAGTGTTTTTCTGGGGTTATTATCCACATGGCATAAATTTAGTCACTTAGAAGTGATTTTTGTAGGCCTCACAACTCCGGAGTGGAGGGGGAGGGGCCTAATTTTGCGCCTCAGATGCGCAGTTAGAATTGAAAGACAGTTCATGCTGCTTCACATGGATCGTCCAGCTGCTGATTGAGGGCCTAAAAGAAGCTTTATTCCCCCAAAACTGATCCCTAAGGGCAGGTAGGGCCACAGCAGTAAGCTGTGGCAAGGTACTGTAGTTAATTAACCTGTTGTTGGCTTTAGGCTGCTCCGGTTTGGGCATTAAGGGGTTAATCGTTCTGAAACTTGTTGTGCAATCATATTAAAGCCTTAGGTACATACTGTAAAAATTTCAAGAGGATTGGTGCATTTTTCACTGTTTTGTAAAATTGTGTGCTCTTTTTATTTCTTAAAGGCACAGTAACGTTTTTTTCAAATTGTGCTTTTTATTTGATTAAAGTGTTTTCCAAGCTTGCTTGTGTATGCCACTAGTCTGTTAAACATGTCTGACACTAAGGAAAATCCTTGTTCAATGTGTTTAGAAGCCATGGTGGAACCCCCTCTCAGAATGTGTCCCAATTGCACTAATATGTCTATACACTTTAAAGATCATATTGTTGCACTTAAAAGTGTGGCCCTAGATGATTCTCAGACTGAAGGTAATGTCTGACACGAAGGAAAATCCTTGTTCAATGTGTTTAGAAGCCATGGTGGAACCCCCTCTCAGAATGTGTCCCAATTGCACTAATATGTCTATACACTTTAAAGATCATATTGTTGCACTTAAAAGTGTGGCCCTAGAATTCTGAAATAGAGGAAGTGTCCTGGCACCGGGCCTTCAGACTCAATAAAAAATCCTCAGTTTCGGCCACTATCCAAGAAATACACATTAAGCTCCTGTGCAGATGGTACTTGACCCCGTCACGCCTCCATAAGATCTTCCCCGCACTAAACAACACCTGCTGGAGGGGATGTGGGGGTGAGGGTTCTCTCCTTCACATCTGGTGGTCCTGCCCCAAGTTACAAAAGTTCTGGCCTGAAGTACTGTCCGAGATTTCGGAGATTCTTGGAATCCGAATCTCTTGCAACCCAAACATTATTCTGTTCCTCGACCTTCCCAGATATGCTGGGATGGGCAAACAGCCCCTCTTTCTAATCATGATTACCGCAGCGAAAAAACTCATACCAAAACACTGGAAATCCCAAACAATCCCCTCCCTGGAGGAGTGGAGGCTTTCGGTTTCCAACCTCCTTACACTGGAAAGATATCATTACCTAAAGATACACCAACTTGAGATTCACGAAATGATGCTTGCATGCTGGCGGAATGAGATTTAATTTTTTTTTTTTTTTTCTTCCCCCCTCTACCCTTGAACTTTGGTTCTCTGTTTCTCCCCCTTCCTCATATGCTTACTGATCTTTCTTCCATCTCCTCCCTTTTTCCTCCTATACCTCCTTGACTGCAAAAGGAAAAAAAAGGAAAAACTTTAATCCCTACATGAGAATAGGTCTTAATTATAAATGTAAATTTCGAAGTTGTGTTAAATTTTTCTCATGTTCAATTCACTCTCAAAGGAATAGACAATTAAGGTATGTAAGGTACGGTATATGGTATTTAAAACCTATTATTATTACATATGTTGTCACGGCTCTATCATATGTCCCATGTTATGACTGTCAAATTTGTAACCTTATTGTCTGTTTATATATCTCAATAAAAAATATTTGAAAAAAAAAAAAAAAAGTGTGGCCCTAGATGATTCTCAGACTGAAGGTAATGAGGATAGTCCATCTACCTCTCCCCATGTGTCACAACCAGTTACGCCCGCTCAAGCGATGCCTAGTACCTCTAGTGCGTCTGCCCCTATTACATTGCAACAACTAGCGACAGTCATGGATAATTCCCTTGCGGCCTTTCTATCCAAACTGCCAGTTTTTCCTGCAAAGCGCGATAGCTCTGTTTTAAGAACAGATTATGAGCAGTCTGAAGCTTTGGTAGCCTTATCTGATGTACCCTCACAACACTCTGAAGTGGGGGTGAGGGATTTGATGTCTGAGGGAGAAATTTCCGACTCAGGAAAGGTTTCTCATCAGGCAGAGTCAGATTCATTGGCGTTTAAATTTAAATTGGAACACCTCCGCGTATTGCTCAGGGAGGTATTAGCCACTCTGGATGATTGTGACCCTATGGTGGTCCCAGAGAAATTGTGTAAAATGGACAAGTACCTAGAGGTCCCTGTATACACTGATGCGTTTCCGATCCCTAAAAGGATTGCGGACATTGTTACTAGGGAGTGGGATAGACCAGGTGTCTCTTTTGTCCCCCCCCCCCTATTTTTAAGAAAATGTTCACCATAACTGACCCCAGGCGGGACTCGTGGCAGACGGTCCCTAAGGTAGAGGGGGCTGTTTCTTTCATGTAATTAGCAAGAGTCCATGAGCTAGTGACATATGGGATATACATTCCTACCAGGAGGGGCAAAGTTTCCCAAACCTCAAAATGCCTATAAATACACCCCTCACCACACCCACAATTCAGTTTTACAAACTTTGCCTCCGATGGAGGTGGTGAAGTAAGTTTGTGCTAGATTCTACGTTGATATGCGCTCCGCAGCAAGTTGGAGCCCGGTTTTCCTCTCAGCGTGCAGTGAATGTCAGAGGGATGTGAGGAGAGTATTGCCTATTTGAATGCAGTGATCTCCTTCTACGGGGTCTATTTCATAGGTTCTCTGTTATCGGTCGTGGAGATTCATCTCTTACCTCCCTTTTCAGATCGACGATATACTCTTATATATACCATTACCTCTGCTGATTCTCGTTTCAGTACTGGTTTGGCTTTCTACAAACATGTAGATGAGTGTCCTGGGGTAAGTAAATCTTATTTTCTGTGACACTCTAAGCTATGGTTGGGCACTTTGTTTATAAAGTTCTAAATATATGTATTCAAACATTTATTTGCCTTGACTCAGAATGTTCAACTTTCCTTATTTTTCAGACAGTCAGTTTCATATTTGGGATAATGCATTTGATTTAATCATTTTTTCTTACCTTCAAAAATTTGACTTTTTTCCCTGTGGGCTGTTAGGCTCGCGGGGGCTGAAAATGCTTCATTTTATTGCGTCATTCTTGGCGCGGACTTTTTTGGCGCAAAAATTATTTTCCGTTTCCGGCGTCATACGTGTCTCTGGAAGTTGCGTCATTTTTTGACGTTATTTTGCGCCAAAAATGTCGGCGTTCCGGATGTGGCGTCATTTTTGGCGCCAAAAAGCATTTAGGCGCCAAATAATGTGGGCGTCTTATTTGGCGCTAAAAAATATGGGCGTCGCTTTTGTCTCCACATTATTTAAGTCTCATTTTTCATTGCTTCTGGTTGCTAGAAGCTTGTTCTTTGGCATTTTTTCCCATTCCTGAAACTGTCATTTAAGGAATTTGATCAATTTTGCTTTATATGTTGTTGTTTTTTCTCTTACATATTGCAAGATGTCTCACGTTGCATCTGAGTCAGAAGATACTACAGGAAAATCGCTGTCTAGTGCTGGATCTACCAAAGCTAAGTGTATCTGCTGTAAACTTTTGGTAGCTATTCCTCCAGCTGTTGTTTGTATTGATTGTCATGACAAACTTGTTAAAGCAGATAATATTTCCTTTAGTAAAGTACCATTGCCTGTTGCAGTTCCTTCAACATCTACGGTGCAGAATGTTCCTGATAACATAAGAGATTTTGTTTCTGAATCCATAAAGAAGGCTATGTCTGTTATTTCTCCTTCTAGTAAACGTAAAAAATCTTTTAAAACTTCTCTCCCTACAGATGAATTTTTAAATGAACATCATCATTCTGATTCTGATGACTCTTCTGGTTCAGAGGATTCTGTCTCAGAGGTTGATGCTGATAAATCTTCATATTTATTTAAAATGGAATTTATTCGTTCTTTACTTAAAGAAGTTCTAATTGCTTTAGAAATAGAGGATTCTGGTCCTCTTGATACTAATTCTAAACGTTTGGATAAGGTATTTAAATCTCCTGTGGTTATTCCAGAAGTTTTTCCTGTTCCTAATGCTATTTCTGCAGTAATTTCCAAAGAATGGGATAAATTGGGTAATTCATTTACTCCTTCTAAACGTTTTAAGCAATTATATCCTGTGCCGTCTGACAGATTAGAATTTTGGGACAAAATCCCTAAAGTTGATGGGGCTATTTCTACCCTTGCTAAACGTACTACTATTCCTACGTCAGATGGTACTTCGTTTAAGGATCCTTTAGATAGGAAAATTGAATCCTTTCTAAGAAAAGCTTATCTGTGTTCAGGTAATCTTCTTAGACCTGCTATATCTTTGGCTGATGTTGCTGCAGCTTCAACTTTTTGGTTGGAAACCTTAGCGCAACAAGTAACACATCATGATTCTCATGATATTATTATTCTTCTTCAGCATGCTAATAATTTTATCTGTGATGCCATCTTTGATATTATCAGAGTTGATGTCAGGTTTATGTCTCTAGCTATTTTAGCTAGAAGAGCTTTATGGCTTAAGACTTGGAATGCTGATCAACTCTACTTTCCATTTCTTTCCAGGGTATCAAATTATTTGGTTCTCAGTTGGATTCTATTATTTCAACTGTTACTGGTGGGAAAGGAACCTTTTTACCACAGGATAAAAAATCTAAGGGTAAAAACAGAGCTAATAATCGTTTTCGTTCCTTTCGTTTCAACAAAGAACAAAAACCTGATCCTTCATCCTCAGGAGCAGTTTCAGTTTGGAAACCATCTCCAATCTGGAATAAATCCAAGCCAGCCAGAAAGGCAAAGCCTGCTTCTAAGTCCACATGAAGGTGCGGCCCTCATTCCAGCTCAGCTGGTAGGGGGCAGGTTACGTTTTTTCAAAGAAATTTGGATCAATTCTGTTCACAATCTTTGGATTCAGAACATTGTTTCAGAAGGGTACAGAATTGGTTTCAAGATGAGACCTCCTGCAAAGAGATTTTTTCTTTCCCGTGTCCCAGTAAATCCAGTAAAAGCTCAAGCATTTCTGAATTGTGTTTCAGATCTAGAGTTGACTGGAGTAATTATGCCAGTTCCAGTTCAGGAACAGGGGATGGGGTTTTATTCAAATCTCTTCATTGTACCAAAGAAGGAGAATTCCTTCAGACCAGTTCTGGATCTAAAAATATTGAATCGTTATGTAAGGATACCAACGTTCAAGATGGTAACTGTAAGGACTATCTTGCCTTTTGTTCAGCAAGGGAATTATATGTCCACAATAGATTTACAGGATGCATATCTGCATATTCCGATTCATCCGGATCATTATCGGTTCCTGAGATTCTCTTTTCTGGACAAGCATTACCAGTTTGTGGCTCTGCCGTTTGGCCTTGCTACAGCTCCAAGAATTTTTACAAAGGTTCTCGGTGCCCTTCTGTCTGTAATCAGAGAACATTGTGGTATTTCCTTATTTGGACGATATCTTGGTACTTGCTCAGTCTTTACATTTAGCAGAATTTCATACAAATCGACTTGTGTTGTTTCTTCAAGATCATGGTTGGAGGATCAATTTACCAAAAAGTTCATTGATTCCTCAGACAAGGGTAACCTTTCTGGGTTTCCAAATAGATTCAGTGTCCATGACTCTGTCTTTAACAGACAAGAGGCGTCTAAAACTGATGGCAGCTTGTCGAAACCTTCAGTCACAATCATTCCCTTCGGTAGCCTTATGCATGGAAATTCTAGGTCTTATGACTGCTGCATCGGACGCGATCCCCTTTGCTCGTTTTCACATGCGACCTCTTCAGCTTTGTATGCTGAATCAATGGTGCAAGGATTACACAAAGATATCTCAATTAATATCTTTAAAACCGATTGTTCGACACTCTCTAACGTGGTGGACAGATCACCATCGTTTAATTCAGGGGGCTTCTTTTGTGCTTCCGACCTGGACTGTAATTTCAACAGATGCAAGTCTCACAGGTTGGGGAGCTGTGTGGGGATCTCTGACGGCACAAGGAGTTTGGGAATCTCAGGAGGTGAGATTACCGATCAATATTTTGGAACTCCGTGCAATTTTCAGAGCTCTTCAGTTTTGGCCTCTTCTGAAGAGAGAATCGTTCATTTGTTTTCAGACAGACAATGTCACAACTGTGGCATACATCAATCATCAAGGAGGAACTCACAGTCCTCTGGCTATGAAAGAAGTATCTCGAATTTTGGTTTGGGCGGAATCCAGCTCCTGTCTAATCTCTGCGGTTCATATCCCAGGTGTAGACAATTGGGAAGCGGATTATCTCAGTCGCCAAACGTTGCATCTGGGCGAATGGTCTCTTCACCCAGAGGTGTTTCTTCAGATCGTTCAAATGTGGGAACTTCCAGAAATAGATTTGATGGCGTCCCATCTAAACAAGAAACTTCCCAGGTATCTGTCCAGATCCCGGGATCCTCAGGCGGAGGCAGTGGATGCATTATCACTTCCTTGGAAGTATCATCCTGCCTATATCTTTCCGCCTCTAGTTCTTCTTCCAAGAGTAATCTCCAAGATTCTGAAGGAATGCTCGTTTGTTCTGCTGGTAGCTCCGGCATGGCCTCACAGGTTTTGGTATGCGGATCTTGTCCGGATGGCCTCTTGCCAACCGTGGACTCTTCCGTTAAGACCAGACCTTCTGTCACAAGGTCCTTTTTTCCATCAGGATCTGAAATCCTTAAATTTAAAGGTATGGAGATTGAACGCTTGATTCTTCGTCAAAGAGGTTTCTCTGACGCTGCGATTAATACTATGTTACAGGCTCGTAAATCTGTATCTAGAGAGATATATTATAGAGTCTGGAAGACTTATATTTCTTGGTGTATTTCTCATCATTTTTCTTGGCATTCTTTTAGAATTCCGAGAATTTTACAGTTTCTTCAGGATGGTTTAGATAAAGGTTTGTCCGCAAGTTCCTTGAAAGGACAAATCTCTGCTCTTTCTGTTCTTTTTCACAGAAAGATTGCTATTCTTCCTGATATTCATTGTTTTGTACAAGCTTTGGTTCGTATAAAACCTGTCATTAAGTCAATTTCTCCTCCTTGGAGTTTGAATTTGGTTCTGGGGGCTCTTCAAGCTCCTCCGTTTGAACCTATGCATTCATTGGACATTAAATTACTTTCTTGGAAAGTTTTGTTCCTTTTGGCCATCTCTTCTGCCAGAAGAGTTTCTGAATTATCTGCTCTTTCTTGTGAGTCTCCTTTTCTGATTTTTCATCAGGATAAGGCGGTGTTGCGAACTTCTTTTGAATTTTTACCTAAAGTTGTGAATTCCAACAACATTAGTAGAGAAATTGTGGTTCCTTCATTATGTCCTAATCCTAAGAATTCTAAGGAGAAATCGTTGCATTCTTTGGATGTTGTTAGAGCTTTGAAATATTATGTTGAAGCTACTAAATCTTTCAGAAAGACTTCTAGTCTATTTGTTATCTTTTCCGGTTCTAGAAAAGGCCAGAAAGCTTCTGCCATTTCTTTGGCATCTTGGTTGAAATCTTTAATTCTTCTTGCCTATGTTGAGTCGGGTAAAACTCCGCCTCAGAGAATTACAGCTCATTCTACTAGGTCAGTTTCTACTTCCTGGGCATTTAGGAATGAAGCTTCGGTTGATCAGATTTGCAAAGCAGCAACTTGGTCCTCTTTGCATACTTTTACTAAATTCTACCATTTTGATGTATTTTCTTCTTCTGAAGCAGTTTTTGGTAGAAAAGTACTTCAGGCAGCGGTTTCAGTTTGAATCTTCTGCTTATGTTTTTCGTTAAACTTTATTTTGGGTGTGGATTATTTTCAGCAGGAATTGGCTGTCTTTATTTTATCCCTCCCTCTCTAGTGACTCTTGTGTGGAAAGATCCACATCTTGGGTAATCATTATCCCATACGTCACTAGCTCATGGACTCTTGCTAATTACATGAAAGAAAACATAATTTATGTAAGAACTTACCTGATAAATTCATTTCTTTCATATTAGCAAGAGTCCATGAGGCCCGCCCTTTTTTTGTGGTGGTTATGATTTTGTATAAAGCACAATTATTCCAATTCCTTATTTTATATGCTTTCGCACTTTTTTATCACCCCACTTCTTGGCTATTCGTTAAACTGAATTGTGGGTGTGGTGAGGGGTGTATTTATAGGCATTTTGAGGTTTGGGAAACTTTGCCCCTCCTGGTAGGAATGTATATCCCATACGTCACTAGCTCATGGACTCTTGCTAATATGAAAGAAATGAATTTATCAGGTAAGTTCTTACATAAATTATGTTTTCTTAACTTGCTAAGCGCACAACCCTAACAATTGAAGACAGTTGTGCTTTTAAAGATCCTATGGATAAAAAGTTAGAATGTTTACTTAAGAAAATTTTTGTTCAACAAGGTTTCCTTCTCCAACTTATTGCCTGCATTATTCCTGTAACTACTGCAGCGGCTTTCTGGTTTGAGGCGCTGGAGGAGTCTCTCCAGATGGAGACCTCATATGACGAAATTATGGATAGAATTAAGGCTCTAAAGCTGGCTAATTATTTTATCACAGATGCCGCTTTGCAATTAGCTAAGTTAGCTGCAAAAAATTCAGGTTTCGCCATTATGGCACGCAGAGCACTTTGGCTCAAGTCATGGTCGGCCGATGTGTCGTCAAAATCCAAATTATTAAATATCCCTTTCAAAGGAAAGACCCTTTTCGGGCCAGAATTGAAAGAGATTATTACAGAAATCACCGGGGGAAAGGGCCATGCTCTCCCTCAGGACAAGCCCTTTAAGGCTAAAAACAAAGCTAATTTTCGTTTCTTTCGTAACGTCAGGAGCGGTCCTGCTTCAGCCTCTACAGCTGCAAAGCAAGAGGGTAACGCTTCACAGCCCAAGGCAACCTGGAAGCCTTACCAGGGCTGGAACAAGGGTAAATAGGCCAAAAAGCCTGCAGCTGCTACCAAGACAGCATGAAAGGGTAGCCCCCGATCCGGGACCGGATCTAATAGGGGGCAGACTCTCTCTCTTCGCTCAGGTCTGGGCAAGAGATGTTCACGATCCCTGGGCATTAGATATTGTTACCCAGGGATATCTTCTAGAATTCAAGGACTCCCCTCCAAGGGGAAGGTTCCACATTTCTCGTCTGTCTACAGACCAGACAAAGAAAGAGGCGTTCTTACGCTGTGTAGAAGATCTACATACGATGGGAGTGATATACCCAGTTCCAATTGCAGAACAAGGTCTGGGTTTTTACTCAAGCCTGTTTGTGGTTCCCAAAAAAGAAGGAACTTTCAGACCAATCCTGGATCTAAAAATTCTAAACAGATTCCTCAGAGTCCCATCATTCAAGATGGAGACCATTCGGACAATCTTACCTATGATCCAGGAAGGTCAATATATGACTACCGTGGATCTTAAGGATGCGTACCTGCATATCCCTATCCACAAAGATCATCATCAGTTCCTCAGGTTCGCTTTCCTAGACAAGCATTACCAGTTTGTGGCTCTTCCATTCGGTTTAGCCACTTCTCCCAGAATTTTCACAAAGGTGCTAGGGTCCCTTCTGGCGGTTCTAAGACCGCGGGGCATAGCAGTGGCGCCTTATTTTGATGACATCTTAATTCAGGCGCCGTCTTTTCACAGAGCCAAGGCTCACACGGAGATTGTATTGGCCTTTCTGAGGTCTCACGGGTGGAAGGTGAACATCAAAAAGAGTTCTCTGTCCCCACTCACAAGGGTTCCCTTCCTAGGAACACTAATAGATTCAGTAGAAATTATAATATTTCTGACGGAGGTCAGAAAGTTGAAACTTTTAACTACTTGCCGAGTTCTTCATTCCATTCCTCGGCCATCTGTAGCTCAGTGCATGGAAGCAATCGGATTAATGGGAGCGGCAATGGACATAGTCCCTTTCGCTCGGATACATCTCAGACCACTGCAACTATGCATGCTCAATCAGTGGAATGGGGATTATGCAGATTTGTCTCCGCAAATACAGTTGGACCAGGAAACCAGAGTTTCTCTTCTCTGGTGGTTGTCTCAGGATCACCTGTCTCAGGGAATATGTTTCCGCAGACCAGAGTGGATCATTGTAACGACCGACGCCAGTCTGTTAGGCTGGGGTGTGGTCTGGGACTCCCTGAAAGCTCAAGGCTTATGGTCTCGGGAAGAATCTCTTCTCCCGATAAACATTCTGGAACTGAGGGCGATATTCAACGCGCTTCAGGCATGGCCTCAACTAGCTGCAGCCAAATTCATCAGATTTCAGTCGGACAACATCACGACTGTAGCTTACATCAATCATCAGGGGGGAACAAAGAGTTCCCTAGCGATGAAGGAAGTAACCAAAATAATCAGGCGGGCGGAGGACCACTCCTGCCATCTCTCAGCAATTCACATCCCAGGAGTAGACAACTGGGAGGCGGATTTTCTAAGTCGTCAGACTTTTCACCCGGGGGAGTGGGAACTCCACCCGGAGGTATTTGCCCAGCTGACTCAGCTATGGGGCACTCCAGAGTTGGATCTGATGGCGTCCCATCAGAACACCAAGCTTCCTCTCTACGGATCCAGGTTCCGGGACCCCAAGGCGGCATTGATAGATGCTCTAGCAGCGCCTTGATCCTTCAATCTGGCTTATGTTTTCCCACCGTTTCCTCTTCTCCCTCGTCTGATCGCCAGAATCAAGCAGGAGAAGGCTTCGATGATTTTGATAGCGCCTGCGTGGCCACGCAGGACTTGGTATGCAGACCTAGTGGACATGTCATCTGTCCCACCATGGACACTGCCAATGAGGCAGGACCTTCTAATACAGGGTCCGTTCAAGCATCCAAATTTAGTTTCTCTACGTCTGACTGCTTGGAGATTGAACGCTTAATTCTATCAAAGCGTGGTTTCTCTGAGTCAGTTATAGATACTCTGATTCAGGCTAGAAAGCCTGTCACCAGGAAAATCTACCATAAGATATGGTGAAAATATCTTTGTTGGTGTGAATCCAAGGGTTACTCATGGAGTAAGATTAGGATTCCCAGGATATTGTCCTTTCTTCAAGACGGATTGGAGAAAGGTTTGTCGGCTAGTTCTTTAAAGGCACAGATATCTGCTCTGTCTATCCTTTTACACAAGCGTCTGGCAGAGGTACCAGACGTTCAAGCGTTTGCACAGGCTTTAGTCAGAATCAAGCCTGTCTATAAACCTGTGGCTCCGCCATGGAGTCTAAATCTAGTTCTTTCAGTTCTTCAAGGGGTTCCGTTTGAACCTTTACATTCCATAGATATTAAGTTGTTATCTTGGAAAGTTTTGTTTTTGGTAGCTATCTCTTCGGCTCGAAGAGTCTCAGAATTATCTGCTTTACAGTGTGATTCACCTTACCTGGTGTTCCATGCAGATAAGGTAGTTTTGCGTACTAAACCTGGTTTTCTTCCTAAAGTGGTTTCTAACAAGAATATTAACCAGGAAATTGTTGTTCCTTCTCTGTGTCCCAATCCTTCTTCGAAGAAGGAACATCTGTTGCACAATCTAAAGTTCTATTTGCAAGCAACTAAGGATTTCAGACAAACATCTTCCTTGTTTATTATCTATTCTGGTAAGAGGAGAGGTCAGAAAGCGACTGCTACCTCTCTTTCCTCTTGGCTGAAAAGCATCATCCGTTTGGCCTATGAGACTGCTGGCCAGCAGCCTCCTGAAAGAATTACTGCTCATTCTACCAGAGCAGTGGCTTCCACATGGGCTTTCAAGAATGAGGCTTCTGTTGAACAGATTTGTAAGGCAGCGACTTGGTCTTCACTGCATACTTTTGCCAAATTTTACAAATTCGATACTTTTGCTTCTTCGGAGGCTATTTTTGGGAGAAAGGTTTGGCAAGCAGTGGTGCCTTCCGTTTAAGGTACCTGTCTTGTTCCCTCCCTTCATCCGTGTCCTAAAGCTTTGGTATTGGTATCCCACAAGTAAAGGATGAATCCGTGGACTGGATACAACTTGGAAGAGAAAACAGAATTTATGCTTACCTGATAAATTACTTTCTCTTGCGGTGTATCCAGTCCATGGCCCGCCCTGGCAATTAAGTCAGGTAAAAAAATTTTTGTTGAAACTACAGTCACCACTGCACCCTATGGTTTCTCCTTTTTCTTCCTAACCTTTGGTCGAATGACTGGGGGGTGGAGCTAGAGGGGGAGCTATATGGACAGCTCTGCTGTGTGCTCTCTTTGCCACTTCCTGTAGGGAATGAGAATATCCCACAAGTAAAGGATGAATCCGTGGACTGGATACACTGCAAGAGAAAGTAATTTATCAGGTAAGCATAAATTCTGTTTTTGCACTTAATCAACACTGTTAATGACAATCGGTATATACAGTATATATATGCAGCCACCAATCAGCAGCTAGAACCTAGGTTATTTGCTGCTCCTGAGCTTACCTAGATAAACCTTTCAGTAAAGGATAACAAGAGAAGGAAGCAAATTAAATAATAGAAGTGAATTGGAAAGTTATTTAAAATGTTTTGGTCTGCCTAAATCATGAATGTCTAATTATGACTTTACTGTCCCTTTAAACAAAAAATGTTTTTTTAAAAAATTTTTAAAAAATGGGGGGTCCTTGTTGGATTCTTGCACCGGGGCCCTGGGATTCCTAGTTACGGACAGTCTAGTCAAAAATAAACTTTCAGGATTCAGATAGGGCATGTGATTTTAAACAACTTTCCAATTTTCTTTTATCATCAATTTTTCTTTGTTCTCTTGGTATTCTTAGCTGAAAGCTAATCCTAGGAGGATCATATGCAAATTTCTTAGCCCTTAAAGGCCGCCTCTTATCTGAATGAATTTTGACATTTTTATTTTAAAATTAGAGGGCATTAGTTCATGTGTGCCATAAAGATAACCTTGTGCTCATGCCCATGGAGTTACCTAGGAGTCAGCACTGATTGGCTACAATGCAAGTCTGTCAAAAGAACTGAAATAAGGGGACAGTCTGTAGGGTCTTAGATACAAGGTAATCACAGAGGTAAAAAGTGTATTAATATAACTGTGTTGGTTATGCAAAACTGGGGAATGGGTAATAAAGGAATTATCTATCTTTTTAAACATTAACAATTCAGGTGTAGACTGTCCCTTTAAGGATGAGGCAGCAGAGTTGTCAGGCAAAGCAATGGTCAATGTCCCTTTTAAAGGGACATTATACACTCATTTTTTTTCTATAAAAAATCTGGTGTAGACTGTCCCTTTAAATTTCCATGATTCAGAAAGAGCACACAATTTTAAGAATTTTTAGAATTTACTTTCATTATCAAGTTTTGTACAATCTTTTTATATGCACATTTTTTGAGGCACCATCTCCTACTGAGCAAGAGCACAAACTTACAGGGTGTACGTATACTAGTCTGTGATTGGCTGATGTCTGTCACATGACATAGGGGGCTGGCAAATGGGAGAAAAAACAAATTTGCCAGAAAAAAATCTACTGCTTTTGTGAAATTCAGAGTAAGTGTTATTTGATTGTCTCTTTATTATGCACTTGGTTATAATGCAATTCTACTGTATATAGTGGTCATTTAATCTACTTGTTTTTCTGCTACAGGTGATGCTGAGGAGTGTGAATTCTATTGTATACAATTAAATCAAGACAAAGGTTTGAATTGTACCTGGAAGGGGAACACAAATACACAACCAATTGTGCAACTGCAACGTCTAAACTTGTGAGTACTGTACTTGTGTATAACACGCACAACAATACATTTTTGACATTCCGAGTGTGATACACATAGATAGACCTATTCACTCTGGGTTTGTGAGTGTGACAAACATAAGTCACTATTGTCTGAACAATATTTTTATTACACAAATTAAGCAGTGTCAGACCTACTTAACAAAGGGGTCCCGGTGCAAAAAATCTTTTTAAGTCTACCCAAAGGTTACTTAGCCATAGAAATAAGCCATAGAAATAATATACATATGTCCAGGGCCGCCATCAGGGGTTAACAGGGGTGACTACAGTCAGTGGCCCGTCTGGGATGAGTGGCCCGACCGGGCCCACTGACATGGAAAGTAATGTTATAATTTTTAAAAAAAAATTTCATCATAGATGCTGTTAAAAAATACTGAAGTCTGTTTTTAATAGTTAAACTTTTTTTTTTTAAATGAGGGGGTAGTTATGGGGGGTTTTCGACCCGGCCCGGTTTGGCCCATGATGTCAGACCCACAAGCCAAGCCCACCCGCGGCCTGATCATAATGAAGCTCTGCTCACTGCAACAGACTCTTTGGCTGTGACCATGACAGGACACAGGCAGGAATGTATTTTGATTGTTTAGGGGGTGCGACTGGGTGAGAGTCCGGCACACGCACTTGAAAGTTGACACAGCCTCAGCCTCAGGGCCGGACTGGGAAATCAGACCGGCCCTGGAAATTTGTATAGACCGCCCAGCCCCACCCCCTCCAGTCTAGCCATGCCCCCTCCAGCCCAGCCACGCCCCTGGTTTTCCCTTCAACACATATATATATATATATATATATATATATATATACACACATATATATATCATATATATATCATATATGTATAATGTATATATATCATATATGTATAATGTATATATATCATATATGTATAATGTATATATATCATATATGTATAATGTATATATATCATATATGTATAATGTATATATATCATATATGTATAATGTATATATATCATATATGTATAATGTATATATATCATATATGTATAATGTATATATATCATATATGTATAATGTATATATATCATATATGTATAATGTATATATATCATATATGTATAATGTATATATATCATATATGTATAATGTATATATATCATATATATATCATATATGTATAATATATATATGTATAATATATATATTATATATAAAATAGTAGCCTGTAATTTTGTCACCATTGCACAATAGCTGCCTTAGAACTGATAACACAGATAAATATAATGTCAAAAACAGCTTTAACAAGCTCTGGCAGCCAGTGGGTTAAAATGTACCTCCCTGAAATTTGTGTCTGTCACCTTCTGCCATGTGCACAGGAAGACACGCTAAAACTACAATTCCCAGAAGTCAATGGTCTTCTGCCACATCATCTTACAACAAAGGATACCAAGAGAGTGAAGCACACGTGAACAGAAGTAATTAGAATATTGTTTATGGGGTTCTATGTCTCTTTAATTGATTTTGTGTGCTGATTTTCCATCGATATGTGACCATTTACCAATGACTTGTTATGCATGCTGCAGAGTATGAAATGTATTTGAGATTGCTCCTTTCAGTTAATTTTGTTATATGAAACACGTGACGTGGTGGCAGGCTTCATATTTTTTGGCCAAAATATAAGCGGCGAGGGGGAGGGGGGTGTTCCTGACCACTGGCTCAGTCAGGGCCCCGGACATTTCTAGTGGCAGCCCTACATACGTCATATATATATGTATATACATATACATATATACAGAAGCCGGAAACGTCAGTGCAGCACTGGATGAAGGATGCAAGGGTCTGTCAGAAGTCCAGAAACTCTTTGCCCTTTTATACACACACACTAATTAGAAACAAACAGATCACAGGTGAGGATGGTTACCTTTAATAGCAATTCAAACCCCTTTGTGTCAACTTGTGTGCATGTTATCAGGCCAAAATCACCAGGGTATGTAAACTTTTGATCAGGGTCATTTGGGTAGTTTCTGTTGTCATTATGATTTAAAAAGAGTAAACACGGTTGATTGATAATAAATGGCTTCAGCCAAACACTAACCATTAGTGAAATAAAAGTTTTTGTGTTATCATTCATATTCTCTGAAAAATGGCCAAGAAATCATCAATTCTGCCAGGGTATGTAAACTTATGAGCACAACTATATATAGAGATAGATAGATAGATATTATAAATTGCTAATGAGCATGCTGTACTCTATAATGATCCAGAATATTTATAGTTTAGCAGTGAACACACTATACCCTGATGAGTACACTGCTCTATATAATGTGATGAGTATGTTTACTCTAATTAATATGTTGTGCTGTATGATGGAATATCTATACACTAATAGTGAACACACTGCACTGCACTGTATAATGCAGATAAGTATATTCACACAGATAAATAAGAGACTGTCTGCTATGGACCCCCCAGCTCATGCGCTATGGTGCCACTGCCCCTGCTGCACCAATGGTAGTTCTGCCCCTGAAGTAAAGCAACCTATGGGTGACCTTCTGGTTGATCAAGTATGAAAACCTATTAACCTATTAACTTCTTATTTTGTATTCTTTGTTTTGTGCACGTTTACTGACCAGTATAAGCAACCAGAACCGTAGTCGGAACGTACAGACTCTTGTTAAGTTCAAAAAAAGAAAATGCTCTTATATGTGAGCACTGTATTAATGCACTAATCCTTGCATATAAATCAGAGTGATCACAATCCAATAACAGCATGTTCGTGTTAGAAAATGATTGGATAACAGAAATTTCACCCATACAAGGTGTGGGCAGCATTTACTTCAGCAATCACAATCCCCTGACGACAAATTCGACTTAATATCCACAACAAAATAGACACATCAAATACAACAACCAAAAAATGTTGCTACAAAAGTGGCCTTTTTGATATGTTTGTGAATATTCCAAGATGATTTTAAATAACTATTATCTTGCGCATGTGTAATACACCTGGAAATGTAATACAATGGTAAATAGAACCAAACATTGGGTGTAAATATATACAGTATATATAGTAAATTAAATAATATAAACACAATATTAAATTATGAATATGAAATATAACCAAATGAATGTGGACATATATAGGTCCATAAAGATCACCCAAAAAGTCCAGCATCCAAAAAACTAAGGCCTAGATTTGGAGTTCGGCGGTAGCCGTCAAAACCAGCGTTAGAGGCTCCTAACGCTGGTTTTGGCCGCCCGCTGGTATTTGGAGTCAGTGATTAAAGGGTCTAACGCTCACTTTTCAGCCGCGACTTTTCCATACCGCAGATCCCCTTACGTCAATTGCGTATTCTATCTTTTCAATGGGATCTTTCTAACGCTGGTATTTAGAGTCGTTTCTGAAGTGAGCGTTAGAGCTCTAACGACAAAACTCCAGCCGCCTGAAAATAGCAGGAGTTAAGAGCTTTCTAGCTAACGCCGGTTCATAAAGCTCTTAACTACTGTACCCTAAAGTACACTAACACCCATAAACTACCTATGTACCCCTAAACCGAGCTCCCCCCACATCGCCGCCACTCGATTAAAATTTTTAACCCCTAATCTGCCGACCGCCACCTACGTTATACTTATGTACCCCTAATCTGCTGCCCCTAACCCCGCCGACCCCTGTATTACATTTATTAACCCCTAACCTGCCCCCCACAACGTCGCCGCCAGCTACTTAAAATAATTAACCCCTAATCTTCCGACCGCAAAGCGCCGCCACCTACGTTATCCCTATGTACCCCTAATCTGCTACCCCTAACACCGCCGACCCCTATATTATATTTATTAACCCCTAATCTGCCCCCCTCAACGTCGCCGACACCTGCCTACACTTATTAACCCCTAATCTGCCGAGCGGACCTGAGCGCTACTATAATAAAGTTATTAACCCCTAACCCGCCTCACTAACCCTATCATAAATAGTATTAACCCCCTAATCTGCCCTCCCTAACATCGCCGACACCTAACTTCAATTATTAACCCCTAATCTGACGACCGGAGCTCACCGCTATTCTAATAAATTGATTAACCCCTAAAGCTAAGTCTAACCCTAACACTAACACCCCCCTAACTTAAATATAATTTACATCTAACGAAATAAATTAACTCTTATTAAATAAATGATTCCTATTTAAAGCTAAATACTTACCTGTAAAATAAATCCTAATATAGCTACAATATAAATTATAATTATATTATAGCTATTTTAGGATTAATATTTATTTTACAGGCAACTTGGTATTTATTTTAACTAGGTACAATAGCTATTAAATAGTTAAGAACTATTTAATAGTTACCTAGTTAAAATAATAACAAATTTACCTGTAAAATAAATCCTAACCTAAGATATAATTAAACCTAACACTACCCTATCAATAAAATAATTAAATAAACTACCTACAATTACCTACAATTAACCTAACACTACACTATCAATAAATTAATTAAACACAATTCCTACAAATAAATACAATTAAATAAACTAGCTAAAGTACAAAAAATAAAAAAGAACTAAGTTACAAAAAATAAAAAAATATTTACAAACATAAGAAAAATATTACAACAATTTTAAACTAATTACACCTACTCTAAGCCCCCTAATAAAATAACAAAGCCCCCCAAAATAAAAAATTCCCTACCCTATTCTAAATTAAAAAAGTTACAAGCTCTTTTACCTTACCAGCCCTGAACAGGGCCTTTTGCGGGGCATGCCCCAAGAATTTCAGCTCTTTTGCCTGTAAAAGAATAAATACAATACCCCCCCCCAACATTACAACCCACCACCCACATACCCCTAATCTAACCCAAACCCCCCTTAAATAAACCTAACACTAAGCCCCTGAAGATCTTCCTACCTTGTCTTCACCATCCAGGTATCACCGATCCGTCCTGGCTCCAACATCTTCATCCAACCCAAGCGGGGGTTGGCGATCCATCATCCGGTGCTGAAGAGGTCCAGAAGAGGCTCCAAAGTCTTCCTCCTATCCGGCAAGAAGAGGACATCCGGACCGGCAAACATCTTCTCCAAGCGGCATCTTCGATCTTCTTCCATCCGGTGCGGAGCGGGTCCATCTTGAAGCAGGCGACGCGGATCCATCCTCTTCTTCCGTTGTCTCCCGACTAATGACGGTTCCTTTAAGGGACGTCATCCAAGATGGCGTCCCTCGAATTCCGATTGGCTGATAGGATTCTATCAGCCAATCGGAATTAAGGTAGGAATTTTCTGATTGGCTGATGGAATCAGCCAATCAGAATCAAGTTCAATCCGATTGGCTGATCCAATCAGCCAATCAGATTGAGCTCGCATTCTATTGGCTGATCGGAACAGCGATAGCGGGGGCGGCAGATTAGGGGTTAATAAGTGTAAGGTTAGGGGTGTTTAGACTCGGGGTACATGTTAGAGTGTTAGGTGCAGACGTAGGAAGTGTTTCCCCATAGGAAACAATGGGGCTGCGTTAGGAGCTGAACGCTGCTTTTTTGCAGGTGTTAGATTTTTTTTCAGCTCAAACAGCCCCATTGTTTTCTATGGGAGAATCGTGCACGAGCACGTTTTTGAGGCTGGCCGCATCCGTAAGCAACTCTGGTATCGAGAGTTGCATTTGCGGTAAAAATGCTCTACGCTCCTTTTTTGGAGCCTAACGCAGCATTTGTTTGAACTCTCGATACCAGAGTTAAATTTATGGTGCGGCCAGAAAAAAGCCCGCGGAGCGTTAACAGCCCTTTTACCGCCAAACTCCAAATCTAGGCCTAAAAGTCTTCTGAAGTAACAAACACCAGGAACTCCAAAGACAACAGAGCTAAAGTTAAAAACTTTATTAAAAGCAAAAGCAACGTGTTTCTATGCAAAGATTATGCGTTTCATCATGGCTTGCAGAATTAATTGAAAATCTAGCTCTGCATCTGTAAATACCAACTGTGAAAAGTGACTTGTTTGGCTTTTTTTGCTAGGATTTCAAAATGTAGGAAACTTAAATCCAACAGAGACAATCACATTTTATATTTTACATAGAATCATAGAAACTCGTGAGGTTGATGAAGGACCTCGCTGTCAAGACAAGATCATGTTTGAAATGCATTGAGCCTTACTTCTCCTATATTTCTCAGATTTGTTAGTGGACATTCCTGCCATGAAAATCTATTGTGAGGTGACCAGTATATGAAATTTCCCACATGAAATTAGAACTTCTTGCAAAAATGTTTGTCATTTTTTATATTTACATGTTTTTAGGCAAAGTAGTCTCACTAGATGAATGTCCAGCACTTATCATAGACAAGAATGAGGGGCTAGCTGTGGGCATTCTGGTGGTATGGTCAGGATGTTTCACCTGCACTAATGGCATACATACAGAATTCTTAAAGGGACAGTAAAGTCACATTTTCATAATTCAGACAGATCATGCTATTTTAAACACATTTTAAATGTACTTCTAATTTGCTTCATTCTCTTGGTATCCTTGGTTACAAAGCATACCTATGTATGCTCAGAAACAGCAATGAACTGCTGGGAGATAGCTGCTGATTGATGACTGCACATATATGTCTTAGGTGGTGGCAGCAGTTGCATATCATAATTTTTTTGGTAGCAGGCCACTCAATTTGACAACTTAGATTTCAGATTATTGATCACCTCCCCCTGAGGAAGGGGGGGGGGGCAATAGTGAGAAAATGCTGAAACAGAAGGAATCCTTTTGGATACATAGACTGGAGTCTATGTATCCAAGAGGCATTAATAGGGTATGATAGATACCATAGTGGTCCTCATTCAACCTGATTTTCATGTCCTCTAATTGTGATGCTATCCAGGTTGATAGCCAGAATCAAGCAGGGACTCTGGCATGGCCTCACAGTATTCAGGTCTGGTGTAGATGTCCTTGTGCCAACCTTGGAGGCATCCTCTAAAAAAAAGGATCTTCTCTCTCAAGGCCCTTTTTTTTATCAAGATCTCAAATCCCTAAATTTGATGGCATGGCAACGCTTAATTCTGTCTGATAGGGTTTTTCCTGACAAGGATGTTGATACCATGATTCAGGCTAGGAAACCTTTTACCGGACGCATTTATCTTTCTGTTCGGGTTTCATAAGAAAATTGTTAAAATTTCTGACTCTTAGGCCTTTGTTCAGGCTCTCATTAGGATAAAACCAGTTATTTGTCTGGTATCTCCTCCTTGGAACATGATTCTGGTTTTGAAGTAGACATGTGCGGTTCGTTTCGGATTAATTCGGTAAATTCGGTAAATTCGGAGATTCGGATCGATTCGGATTTCCGAATTAAAATACTTCCGAATCTACCGAATGAATCCGAAATAGCTGCCGTATCTCCGAATAAATCCGAATTAGCTCGTTAAGATTCGGCATTTCCCCATAGGAAACAATGGGAGTTTCGGCTGAAAAAAAACTAACACCGCAGCCCCATTGTTTCCTATGGGGAAACACTAAGTCTGCACCTAACACCCTAACATGTACCCCGAGTCTCTAAACACCCCTAATCTAACACTTATTAACCCCTAATCTGCTGCCTCCGCTATCGCTGACACCTGCATTATTTTATTAACCCCTAATCTGCCGATCGAATATCGCCGCCGCCTACATTATAGCTATTAACCCCTAATCTGCTGTCCCTAACACCGCCGACCCCTACATTATAGTTATTAACCCCTAATCTGCCTCCCCCCAACGTCGCCGCAATCTAACTATAAGTATTAACCCCTAATCTGCCGACCCGATATCGCCGCCGCCTACATTATAACTATTAACCCCTAATTTGCTGTCCCTAACATCGCCGACCCCTACATTATAGTTATTAACCCCTAATCTGCCCCCCCCCAACGTCGCCGCAATCTAACTACAAGTATTAACCCCTAATCTGCCGACCCGATATCGCCGCCGCCTACATTATAGCTATTAACCCCTAATCTGCTGTCCCTAACACCGCCGACCCCTACATTATAGTTATTAACCCCTAATCTGCCTCCCCCCAACGTCGCCGCAATCTAACTACAAGTATTAACCCCTAATCTGCCGACCCGATATCGCCGCCGCCTACATTATAGCTATTAACCCCTAATCTGCTGTCCCTAACACCGCCGACCCCTACATTATAGTTATTAACCCCTAATCTGCCCCCCCCAACGTCGCCACAATCTAACTACAAGTATTAACCCCTAATCTGCCGACCGCAAATCGCTGCCACTATAATAAATGTATTAACCCCTAAACCGCCGCACTCCCGCCTCGCAAACACTATAATACATTTTATTAACCCCTAATCTGCCCTCCCTAACATCGCCGCCACCTACCTACAATTATTAACCCCTAATCTCCCGCCCGCAACGCCGCCGCTACTATAATAAGGTTATTAACCCCTAAACCTAAATCTAACCCTAACACCCCCTAACTTAAATATAATTTAAATAAAACGAAATAAATTTACTATAGTTAAATAAATGAATCCTATTTAAAACTAAAGACTTACCTGTAAAATAAACCCTAAGATAGCTGCAATATAACTAATAGTTACTTTGTAGCTATTTTAGGATTTATATTTATTTTACAGGCAACTTTGTATTTATTTTAACTAGGTACAATAGTTATTAAATAGTTAATAACTATTTAATAACTACCTAGCTAAAATAAATACAAATTTACCTGTAAAATAAATCCTAACCTAAGTTACACTAACACCTAACACTACACTGTCATTAAATTAACTAAATAAATGAATCCTATATAAAACTAAATACTTACCTGTAAAATAAACCCTAATATAGCTGCAATATAACTAATAGTTACATTGTAGCTATTTTAGCATTTATATTTATTTTACAGACAACTTTGTATTTATTTTAACTAGGTACAAAAGCTATTAAATAGTTATTGACTAATTAATAGCTACCTAGTTAAAATAATTACAAAATTACCTGTAAAATAAATCCTAAACTAAGTTACAATTAAACCTAACACTACACTGTCATTAAATAAATTAACTACAAGTACCTACAATTATCTACAATTAAATAAACTAAAGTACAAAACCCCCCCACTAAATTACAAAAAACAAACAAACACTAAATTACAAAAAATAAAAAAATATTACAAGAATTTTAAACTAATTACACCTAATCTAAGCCCCCTAATAAAATAACAAAGCCCCCCAAAATAAAAAAAAATGCCCTACCCTATACTAAATTACAAAAGTTAACAGCTCTATTACCTTACCAGCCCTGAACAGGGCCCTTTGCGGGGCATGCCCCAAAGAAAACAGCTCTTTTGCCTGTAAAAAAAAAACACAATCCCCCCCCCACATTACAACCCACCACCCACATACCCCTACTCTAACCCAAACCCCCCTTAAATAAACCTAACACTACCCCCCTGAAGATCTCCCTACCTTGAGTCGTGTTCACCCAGCCGGGCCGAAGTCTTCATCCGATGGGGCAGAAGAGGACATCCAGACCGGCAGAAGTCTTCATCCAAGCGGGGCAAGAAGAGGTCTTCCATCCATCATACAAGTACCAAAATACAAACAAACACTAAATTACCAAAAATAATAAAATATTACAATAATTTTAAACTAATTACACCTAATCTAAGCCCCCTACTAGCTATTAATATAGCTTCAATATAACTAATAGTTACATTGTAGCTATTTTAGGATTTATATGTATTTTACAGGCAACTTTGTATTTATTTTAACTAGGTACAATAGTTATTAAATAGTTAATAACTATTTAATAACTACCTAGCTAAAATAAATACAAATTTACCTGTAAAATAAATCATAACCTAAGTTACAATTACACCTAACACTACACTATCATTAAATTAACTAAATAAATGAATCCTATATAAAACTAAAGACTTACCTGTAAAATAAACCCTAATATAGCTGCAATATAACTAATAGTTACATTGTAGCTATTTTAGCATTTATATTTATTGTACAGGCAACTTTGTATTCATTTTAACTAGGTTCAATAGCTATTAAATAGATATTGACTATTTAATAGTTACCTAGTTAAAATAATTACAAAATTACCTGTAAAATAAATCCTAACCTAAGTTACAATTAAACCTAACACTACACTATCATTAAATAAATTAACTACAAGTACCTACAATTAAATGCAATTAAAAAAACTAAACTAAAGTACAAACCCCCCCCCACTAAATTACAAAAAATAAAAAAATATTACAAGAATTTTAAACTAATTACACCTAATCTAAGCCCCCTAATAAAATAACAAAGCCCCCCAAAATAAAAAAAATGCCCTAACCTATACTAAATTACAAAAGTTAACAGCTCTATTACCTTACCAGCCCTGAACAGGGCCCTTTGCGGGGCATGCCCCAAAGAAAACAGCTCTTTTGCCTGTAAAAAAAAAACACAATCCCCCCCCCCCACATTACAACCCACCACCCACATACCCCTACTCTAACCCAAACCCCCCTTAAATAAACCTAGCACTACCCCCCTGAAGATCTCCCTACCTTGAGTCGTGTTCACCCAGCCGGGCCGAAGTCTTCATCCGATGGGGCAGAAGAGGACATCCAGACCGGCAGAAGTCTTCATCCAAGCGGGGCAAGAAGAGGTCTTCCATCCATCAGAAAAGTACAAAAAAACAAACAAACACTAAATTAGCAAAAATAATAAAATATTACAATAATTTTAAACTAATTACACCTAATCTAAGCCCCCTACTAGCTATTAATATAGCTACAATATAACTAATAGTTACATTGTAGCTATTTTAGGATTTATATTTATTTTACAGGCAACTTTGTATTTATTTTAACTAGGTACAATAGCTATTAAATAGTTAATAACTACCTAGCTAAAATAAATACAAATTTACCTGTAAAATAAACCCTAACCTAAGTTACAATTACACCTAACACTACACTGTCATTAAATTAACTAAATAAATTAATCCTATATAAAACTAAATACTTACCTGTAAAATAAACCCTAATATAGCTACAATATAACTAATAGTTACATTGTAGCTATTTTAGCATTTATATTTATTTTACAGGCAACTTTGTATTTATTTTAACTAGGTACAATAGCTATTAAATAGTTATTTACTATTTAATAGCTACCTAGTTAAAATAATTACAAAATTACCTGTAAAATAAATCCTAACCTAAGTTACTATTAAACCTAACACTACACTATCATTAAATAAATTAACTACAAGTACCTACAATTAAATACAATGAAATAAACTAAACTAAAGTACAAAAAAACAAACACTAAATTACAAAAAATAAAAAAAAATTACAAGAATTTTAAACTAATTACACCTAATCTAAGCCCCCTAATAAAATAACAAAGCCCCCCAAAATAAAAAAATGCCCTACCCTATACTAAATTACAAAAGTAATCAGCTCTATTACCTTACCAGCCCTTAAAAGGGCCTTTTGCGGGGCATGCCCCAAAGAAAACAGCTCTTTTGCCTGTAAAAAAAAACACAATACCCCCCCCACATTACAACCCACCACCCACATACCCCTACTCTAACCCAAACCCCCCTTAAATAAACCTAACACTACCCCCCTGAAGATCTCTCTACCGTATCTTCACCCAGCGGGCCGAAGTCTTCATCCGATCGGGCAGAAGAGGACATCCAGACCGGCAGAAGTCTTCATCCAAGCGGGGCAAGAAGAGGTCTTCCATCCATCAGAAGTCTTGATCCAGGCGGCATCTTCTCTGTTCATCCATCCGGAGCGGAGCGGCAGCATCCTGAAGACATCCCACGCAGAGCATCCTCTTCTTTCTTGATCCGACGACTAAGTGACTGTACCTTTAAGTGACGTCATCCAAGATGGCGTCCCTTGAATTCCGATTGGCTGATAGGATTCTATCAGCCAATCGGAATTAAGGTAGGAAAAATCTGATTGGCTGATTCAATCAGCCAATCAGATTCAAGTTCAATCCGATTGGCTGATGGAATCAGCCAATCAGATTGACCTCGCATTCTATTGGCTGTTCCGATCAGCCAATAGAATGCGAGGTCAATCTGATTGGCTGATTCCATCAGCCAATCGGATTGAACTTGAATCTGATTGGCTGATTGAATCAGCCAATCAGATTTTTCCTACCTTAATTCCGATTGGCTGATAGAATCCTATCAGCCAATCGGAATTCAAGGGACGCCATCTTGGATGACGTCACTTAAAGGTACAGTCACTTAGTCGTCGGATCAAGAAAGAAGAGGATGCTCTGCGTGGGATGTCTTCAGGATGCTGCCGCTCCGCTCCGGATGGATGAACAGAGAAGATGCCGCCTGGATCAAGACTTCTGATGGATGGAAGACCTCTTCTTGCCCCGCTTGGATGAAGACTTCTGCCGGTCTGGATGTCCTCTTCTGCCCGATCGGATGAAGACTTCGGCCCGCTGGGTGAAGATACGGTAGAGAGATCTTCAGGGGGGTAGTGTTAGGTTTATTTAAGGGGGGTTTGGGTTAGAGTAGGGGTATGTGGGTGGTGGGTTGTAATGTGGGGGGGGGGGTATTGTGTTTTTTTTTACAGGCAAAAGAGCTGTTTTCTTTGGGGCATGCCCCGCAAAAGGCCCTTTTAAGGGCTGGTAAGGTAATAGAGCTGATTACTTTTGTAATTTAGTATAGGGTAGGGCATTTTTTTATTTTGGGGGGCTTTGTTATTTTATTAGGGGGCTTAGATTAGGTGTAATTAGTTTAAAATTCTTGTAATTTTTTTTATTTTTTGTAATTTAGTGTTTGTTTTTTTTGTACTTTAGTTTAGTTTATTTAATTGTATTTAATTGTAGGTACTTGTAGTTAATTTATTTAATGATAGTGTAGTGTTAGGTTTAATAGTAACTTAGGTTAGGATTTATTTTACAGGTAATTTTGTAATTATTTTAACTAGGTAGCTATTAAATAGTAAATAACTATTTAATAGCTATTGTACCTAGTTAAAATAAATACAAAGTTGCCTGTAAAATAAATATAAATGCTAAAATAGCTACAATGTAACTATTAGTTATATTGTAGCTATATTAGGGTTTATTTTACAGGTAAGTATTTAGTTTTATATAGGATTAATTTATTTAGTTAATTTAATGACAGTGTAGTGTTAGGTGTAATTGTAACTTAGGTTAGGGTTTATTTTACAGGTAAATTTGTATTTATTTTAGCTAGGTAGTTATTAACTATTTAATAGCTATTGTACCTAGTTAAAATAAATACAAAGTTGCCTGTAAAATAAATATAAATCCTAAAATAGCTACAATGTAACTATTAGTTATATTGTAGCTATATTAATAGCTAGTAGGGGGCTTAGATTAGGTGTAATTAGTTTAAAATTATTGCAATATTTTATTATTTTTGCTAATTTAGTGTTTGTTTGTTTTTTTGTACTTTTCTGATGGATGGAAGACCTCTTCTTGCCCCGCTTGGATGAAGACTTCTGCCAGTCTGGATGTCCTCTTCTGCCCCATCGGATGAAGACTTCGGCCCGGCTGGGTGAACACGACTCAAGGTAGGGAGATCTTCAGGGGGGTAGTGTTAGGTTTATTTGAGGGGGGTTTGGGTTAGAGTAGGGGTATGTGGGTGGTGGGTTGTAATGTGGGGGGGGGGGTTGTGTTTTTTTTTACAGGCAAAAGAGCTGTTTTCTTTGGGGCATGCCCCGCAAAAGGCCCTGTTCAGGGCTGGTAAGGTAATAGAGCTGTTAACTTTTGTAATTTAGTATAGGGTAGGGCATTTTTTTTATTTTGGGGGGCTTTGTTATTTTATTAGGGGGCTTAGATTAGGTGTAATTAGTTTAAAATTCTTGTAATATTTTTTTATTTTTTGTAATTTAGTGGGGGGGGGTTGTACTTTAGTTTAGTTTTTTAATTGTATTTAATTGTAGGTACTTGTAGTTAATTTATTTAATGATAGTGTAGTGTTAGGTTTAATTGTAACTTAGGTTAGGATTTATTTTACAGGTAATTTTGTAATTATTTTAACTAGGTAGCTATTAAATAGTCAATATCTATTTAATAGCTATTGTACCTAGTTAAAATAAATACAAAGTTGCCTGTAAAATAAATATAAATCCTAAAATAGCTACAATGTAACTATTAGTTATATTGTAGCTATATTAATAGCTAGTAGGGGGCTTAGATTAGGTGTAATTAGTTTAAAATTATTGTAATATTTTATTATTTTTTGTAATTTAGTGTTTGTTTGTATTTTGGTACTTGTATGATGGATGGAAGACCTCTTCTTGCCCCGCTTGGATGAAGACTTCTGCCGGTCTGGATGTCCTCTTCTGCCCCATCGGATGAAGACTTCGGCCCGGCTGGGTGAACACGACTCAAGGTAGGGAGATCTTCAGGGGGGTAGTGTTAGGTTTATTTAAGGGGGGTTTGGGTTAGAGTAGGGGTATGTGGGTGGTGGGTTGTAATGTGGGGGGGGGATTGTGTTTTTTTTTTTACAGGCAAAAGAGCTGTTTTCTTTGGGGCATGCCCCGCAAAGGGCCCTGTTCAGGGCTGGTAAGGTAATAGAGCTGTTAACTTTTGTAATTTAGTATAGGGTAGGGCATTTTTTTTATTTTGGGGGGCTTTGTTATTTTATTAGGGGGCTTAGATTAGGTGTAATTAGTTTAAAATTCTTGTAATATTTTTTTATTTTTTGTAATTTAGTGTTTGTTTTTTTTTGTAATTTAGTGGGGGGGTTTTGTACTTTAGTTTATTTAATTGTAGATAATTGTAGGTACTTGTAGTTAATTTATTTAATGATAGTGTAGTGTTAGGTTTAATAGTAACTTAGGTTAGGATTTATTTTACAGGTAATTTTGTAATTATTTTAACTAGGTAGCTATTAATTAGTCAATAACTATTTAATAGCTTTTGTACCTAGTTAAAATAAATACAAAGTTGCCTGTAAAATAAATATAAATGCTAAAATAGCTACAATGTAACTATTAGTTATATTGCAGCTATATTAGAGTTTATTTTACAGGTAAGTATTTTGTTTTAAATATGATTCATTTATTTAGTTAATTTAATGACAGTGTAGTGTTAGGTGTTAGTGTAACTTAGGTTAGGATTTATTTTACAGGTAAATTTGTATTTATTTTAGCTAGGTAGTTATTAAATAGTTATTAACTATTTAATAACTATTGTACCTAGTTAAAATAAATACAAAGTTGCCTGTAAAATAAATATAAATGCTAAAATAGCTACAATGTAACTATTAGTTATATTGCAGCTATCTTAGGGTTTATTTTACAGGTAAGTCTTTAGTTTTAAATAGGATTCATTTATTTAACTATAGTAAACTTATTTCGTTTTATTTAAATTATATTTAAGTTAGGGGGTGTTAGGGTTAGGGTTAGATTTAGGTTTAGGGATTAATAACCTTATTATAGTAGCGGCGACGATGGGGGCGGGAGATTAGGGGTTAATAATTGTAGGTAGGTGGCGGCGATGTTAGGGAGGGCAGATTAGGGGTTAATAAAATGTATTATAGTGTTTGCGAGGCGGGAGTGCGGCGGTTTAGGGGTTAATACATTATAGTGGCGGCGATTTGCGGTCGGCAGATTAGGGGTTAATACTTGTAGTTAGATTGCGGCGACGTTGGGGGGAGGCAGATTAGGGGTTAATAACTATAATGTAGGGGTCGGCGGTGTTAGGGACAGCAGATTAGGGGTTAATAGCTATAATGTAGGCGGCGGCGATATCGGGTGTGCAGATTAGGGGTTAATACTTGTAGTTAGATTGCGGCGACGTTGGGGGAGGCAGATTAGGGGTTAATAACTATAATGTAGGGGTCGGCGGTGTTAGGGACAGCAGATTAGGGGTTAATAGCTATAATGTAGGCGGCGGCGATATCGGGTCGGCAGATTAGGGGTTAATACTTGTAGTTAGATTGCGGCGACGTTGGGGGAGGCAGATTAGGGGTTAATAACTATAATGTAGGGGTCGGCGGTGTTAGGGACAGCAGATTAGGGGTTAATAGCTATAATGTAGGCGGCGGCGATATCGGGTCGGCAGATTAGGGGTTAATACTTGTAGTTAGATTGCGGCGACGTTGGGGGAGGCAGATTAGGGGTTAATAACTATAATGTAGGGGTCGGCGGTGTTAGGGACAGCAGATTAGGGGTTAATAGCTATAATGTAGGCGGCGGCGATATCGGGTCGGCAGATTAGGGGTTAATACTTATAGTTAGATTGCGGCGACGTTGGGGGAGGCAGATTAGGGGTTAATAACTATAATGTAGGGGTCGGCGGTGTTAGGGACAGCAGATTAGGGGTTAATAGCTATAATGTAGGCGGCGGCGATATCCGATCGGCAGATTAGGGGTTAAATAATGTTATTATAGGGTTTGCGATGTGGGGGGGCCTCGGTTTAGTGGTTCATAGGTAGTTTATGGGTGTTAGTGACTTAGGCCTAGATTTAGAGTTCGGCGGTAGCCGTCAAAACCAGCGTTAGAGGCTCCTAACGCTGGTTTTGGCCGCCCGCTGGTATTTGGAGTCAGTGATTAAAGGGTCTAACGCTCACTTTACAGCCGCGACTTTTCCATACCGCAGATCCCCCTACGCCATTTGCGTAGCCTATCTTTTCAATGGGATCTTTCTAACGCTGGTATTTAGAGTCGTTTCTGCAGTGAGCGTTAGAGCTCTAACGACAAGATTCCAGCCGCCTGAAAAAAGCAGGAGTTAAGAGCTTTCTGGCTAACGCCGGTTCATAAAGCTCTTAACTACTGTACCCTAAACTACACTAACACCCATAAACTACCTATGTACCCCTAAACCGAGGTCCCCCCACATCGCCGCCACTCGATTAAATTTTTTAACCCCTAATCTGCCGACCGCCACCTACGTTATACTTATGTACCCCTAATCTGCTGCCCCTAACCCCGCCGACCCCTATATTATATTTATTAACCCCTAACTTGCCCCACACAACGTCGCCGCAAGCTACTTAAAATAATTAACCCCTAATCTTCCGACCGCAAATCGCCGCCACCTACGTTATCCCTATGTACCCCTAATCTTCTGCCCCTAACATCGCCGACCCCTATGTTATATTTATTAACCCCTAATCTGCCCCCCACAACGTCGCCGACACCTACCTACACTTATTAACCCCTAATCTGCCGAGCGGACCTGAGCGCTACTATAATAAAGTTATTAACCCCTAATCCGCCTCACTAACCCTATCATAAATAGTATTAACCCCTAATCTGCCCTCCCTAACATCGCCGACACCTACCTTCAATTATTAACCCCTAATCTGCCGACCGGAGCTCACCGCTATTCTAATAAATGTATTAACCCCTAAAGCTAAGTCTAACCCTAACACTAACACCCCCCTAAGTTAAATATAATTTTTATCTAACGAAATAAATTAACTCTTATTAAATAAATGATTCCTATTTAAAGCTAAATACTTACCTGTAAAATAAATGCTAATATAGCTACAATATAAATTATAATTATATTATAGCTATTTTAGGATTAATATTTATTTTACAGGTAACTTTGTATTTATTTTAACCAGGTACAATAGCTATTAAATAGTTAAGAACTATTTAATAGTTACCTAGTTAAAATAATTACAAATTTACCTGTAAAATAAATCCTAACCTAAGATATAATTAAACCTAACACTACCCTATCAATAAAATAATTAAATAAACTACCTACAATTACCTACAATTAACCTAACACTACACTATCAATAAATTAATTAAACACAATTGCTACAAATAAATACAATTAAATAAACTATCTAAAGTACAAAAAATAAAAAAGAACTAAGTTACAGAAAATAAAAAAATATTTACAAACATAAGAAAAATATTACAACAATTTTAAACTAATTACACCTACTCTAAGCCCCCTAATAAAATAACAAAGACCCCCAAAATAAAAAATTCCCTACCCTATTCTAAATTTAAAAAGTTACAAGCTCTTTTACCTTACCAGCCCTGAACAGGGCCCTTTGCGGGGCATGCCCCAAGAAGTTCAGCTCTTTTGCCTGTAAAAGAAAACATACAATACCCCCCCCCCCAACATTACAACCCACCACCCACATACCCCTAATCTAACCCAAACCCCCCTTAAATAAACCTAACACTAAGCCCCTGATGATCTTCCTACCTTGTCTTCACCATGCCAGGTTCACCGATCCGTCCTGGCTCCAAGATCTTCATCCAACCCAAGCGGGGGTTGGCGATCCATAATCCGGTGCTCCAAAGTCTTCCTCCTATCCGGCAAGAAGAGGACATCCGGACCGGCAAACATCTTCTCCAAGCGGCATCTTCTATGTTCTTCCATCCGATGATGACCGGCTCCATCTTGAAGACCTCCAGCGCGGATCCATCCTCTTCTTCCGACGACTAGACGAATGACGGTTCCTTTAAGGGACGTCATCCAAGATGGCGTCCCTCGAATTCCGATTGGCTGATAGGATTCTATCAGCCAATCGGAATTAAGGTAGGAATTTTCTGATTGGCTGATGGAATCAGCCAATCAGAATCAAGTTCAATCCGATTGGCTGATCCAATCAGCCAATCAGATTGAGCTCGCATTCTATTGGCTGTTCCAAGATCTTCATCCAACCGCTTGGGTTGGATGAAGATCTTGGAGCCAGGACGGATCGGTGAACCTGGCATGGTGAAGACAAGGTAGGAAGATCATCAGGGGCTTAGTGTTAGGTTTATTTAAGGGGGGTTTGGGTTAGATTAGGGGTATGTGGGTGGTGGGTTGTAATGTTGGGGGGGGGGTATTGTATGTTTTCTTTTACAGGCAAAAGAGCTGAACTTCTTGGGGCATGCCCCGCAAAGGGCCCTGTTCAGGGCTGGTAAGGTAAAAGAGCTTGTAACTTTTTAAATTTAGAATAGGGTAGGGAATTTTTTATTTTGGGGGTCTTTGTTATTTTATTAGGGGGCTTAGAGTAGGTGTAATTAGTTTAAAATTGTTGTAATATTTTTCTTATGTTTGTAAATATTTTTTTATTTTCTGTAACTTAGTTCTTTTTTATTTTTTGTACTTTAGATAGTTTATTTAATTGTATTTATTTGTAGCAATTGTGTTTAATTAATTTATTGATAGTGTAGTGTTAGGTTAATTGTAGGTAATTGTAGGTAGTTTATTTAATTATTTTATTGATAGGGTAGTGTTAGGTTTAATTATATCTTAGGTTAGGATTTATTTTACAGGTAAATTTGTAATTATTTTAACTAGGTAACTATTAAATAGTTCTTAACTATTTAATAGCTATTGTACCTGGTTAAAATAAATACAAAGTTACCTGTAAAATAAATATTAATCCTAAAATAGCTATAATATAATTCTAATTTATATTGTAGCTATATTAGCATTTATTTTACAGGTAAGTATTTAGCTTTAAATAGGAATCATTTATTTAATAAGAGTTAATTTATTTCGTTAGATAAAAATTATATTTAACTTAGGGGGGTGTTAGTGTTAGGGTTAGACTTAGCTTTAGGGGTTAATACATTTATTAGAATAGCGGTGAGCTCCGGTCGGCAGATTAGGGGTTAATAATTGAAGGTAGGTGTCGGCGATGTTAGGGAGGGCAGATTAGGGGTTAATACTATTTATGATAGGGTTAGTGAGGCGGATTAGGGGTTAATAACTTTATTATAGTAGCGCTCAGGTCCGGTCGGCAGATTAGGGGTTAATAAGTGTAGGTAGGTGTCGGCGACGTTGTGGGGGGCAGATTAGGGGTTAATAAATATAACATAGGGGTCGGCGATGTTAGGGCAGCAGATTAGGGGTACATAGGGATAACGTAGGTGGCGGCGGTTTACGGAGCGGCAGATTAGGGGTTAAAAGTGTAATGCAGGGGTCAGCGATAGCGGGGGCGGCAGATTAGGGGTTAATAAGTGTAAGGCTAGGGGTGTTTAGACTCGGGGTACATGTTAGAGTGTTAGGTGCAGACGTAGGAAGTGTTTCCCCATAGGAAACAATGGGGCTGCGTTAGGAGCTGAACGCTGCTTTTTTGCAGGTGTTAGGTTTTTTTTCAGCTCAAACAGCCCCATTGTTTCCTATGGGAGAATCGTGCACGAGCACGTTTTTGAGGCCGGCCGCGTCCGTAAGCAACTCTGGTATCGAGAGTTGTATTTGCGGTAAAAATGCTCTACGCTCCTTTTTTGGAGCCTAACGCAGCATTTGTTTGAACTCTCGATACCAGAGTTAAATTTATGGTGCGGCCAGAAAAAAACCCGCGGAGCGTTAACAGCCCTTTTACCGCCAAACTCCAAATCTAGCCGTTAGTGTACTAAATGGGTGTTAGTGTAGTAAAAACATACCGAATTTCGGAACGGAATAGAACCGAATTCAGCCGAATCCGAATAAATCCGAAACGAATTTATTCGGATCCGAATAAATCCGAAACGAATTTATTCAAATTTTGCCGAATCAGATTCGATCCGAAACGAAATTCTAAAAGTCCGAATCGATCCGAACCGAAAACGAACCGAATTTTTTAGCGGTGCACATGTCTATTTTGAAGGTTCTTCAAACTCCTCTTTTTGAGCCAATGCATGGTTTGGACCTTCAGCTTATATCTATTACTATATTGAAATTAGGTATTGTATGAACCGCAATTTTTGTAATATTATTTTATCCATCCTCTATGGATAAAGTACACTATTTGTTGGGTTTCCATTCAGACTTGATCACTTGATTATTTTTACTAACTGTTTAAAGTCATCATAGCCGAGAGGCGTCTTACCATACATTTCAGTGGGTGGAAATGCTGTTCTGATACTGGCGATATATTCAAAGCAGCATGGCCACCTACATCAAAGGTGTAATGTAAATGATCCCTTTACATAATACAATTTACATGTTTTAGCAGAAACTCAACCCCTGTTCTTATAATACAATAGTGAATTAAACATATCAATAATACACCTATAGGAGCTGAGGGATTGAGGGTATTTGATATATGTATATACATTGTTTAATGTATATGTTTTGTATTGTATAATGTTACAATATGTATGTAAACATGCTTGTACTAATCTTCTATTATGTCCTTAGGCGTGTATTTTTTCGTATTTTAAGATTGTGGTTGCGCGTGGTCAATATTCATATTTACATTAAATTAAGAATGCACATTCGCGATTGCAAGATTCATATTTCACAAAATTGCAATTGCATTTTTCGCATTTCCATATTTCACAATTTTGCGATCAGGTTGGTAATATTCATATTTTGGTATATTGCTAAAACGATTGCGTGATCAAGTTTTACTGATATTATATAATAAAAAAAACAATGACCTGTTCTAGTAGCTGCAGAGTACAAAATTATAATAAATTATTCCTTTAGATTTATTTTTTTATTTTATCTCTTTGTCTGTACACAATGATCAATACTTAGGGCCCAATATTCAAAACATCTACAGATCGACGAGAAACTGCCTATTTGGTTGCACCTGGCTCGAAGTCCGTCGGTCTGTCGATATATTTGAATTAAAGGGGCAAAGTCCTATTGGAAATATACATCCTAACCTATTAACCCCTAAAACGCCAATAGCCCACCGCAATAAAACCTACACTACTTAACCTCTAAACCACCACAACCCCCAACGCAAGAAACCCTGTAACCTATCAACCCCTAAACTGCCACAACTCCCCAACGCAAACTACCCCATGCACTACTTCATAGTTAAGACCCCAAGACCCCTAACCTAAAGTTACAAAAAATATCAAACACTAAAATTACACAAAATAATAAAACACATTAAAACAAAAAACAACAAAGCACTACCAAAAATAAAAAAAGCAGTTATGCCTGTCCTAAAACTAAAGTAACCTTAAAAAAAGCCCACCCCAAAATAAAAAAAAACCCTATACTAACACTAAAACCTACTCTAGTAATTTCCCTTTTGTAGGGCATTACCAAGTGATTTAGTTCTATTACTTGGCAAACAAAAATTCTATTCTAAAACCTTCCACCCACAAAATAAAAAGCCTATCTTAAAAAAAATAAACTGAAAATTGCCCTGATAAGGGCATTTGGTAGGGCATTGTCCTAAATTCATTATAGCTATTTTGGCCTACAAAAAAAAAAGTTGCCCTGGCAGACCGCAGCCATGAAGAAAGAACAGGAGCAGCACCAGACCTGAACATGTAGGAGCCAGAGTCAAGTTGGGTGAGTAGAAACTTTGGGGTTTAGAGAGGATTTTTTGGGGTGGGCTTTTTTTTAGCAAAGGGTTTTTTCCCTTACGTCATGCCAAACCATATGCCCTTTTCAGGGCAATATTTTTTTAGGATAGATTTTTTTTCAGAATAGGGATTTTTTATTATGGCCAAAAGAGCTAAATCAGTTTAGGGCAATGCCCCACCAAATGCTTTTCTAAGGACAATGCCCAACCAAATACCCTTTTAAATTGTTTTTTTTTAGGATAGGGCTTTTATTTTTTTTAGGCCAAAAGAGCTATACTCACTTTAGGGCAATGCCCTACAGAATTCCCTTATTAGGGCAATTTTCAGTTTAGGTTTTTTAAGATAGGCTTTTTTGTTTGGTAGTGGGGGTTACATTGGTTTTAGAATAGGGATTTGTTTTGCCAAGTAAAAGAGCTAAATCACTTTATGGCATTGCCCTACAAAATTCTCTCTTCTAGAGTAGGTTTTAGTGTTAGTATAGTTTTTTTATTTTATTTTGGGGTAGGCTTTCTTTTAAGGGGACTTTAGTTTTAGGATAGGTATAACTGAGGTTTTTTATTTTTGATTAGTGTGTTTTTATTTTGTGTAATTTTAGTGTTTGTTATTTTGTTTAACTTAGGGGGTTTACGTTAGGGGTGTTGGGGGGTAGCTGTTAGGTACTTAAGTAGTGTAGTTGTAGTTTGTGTTGGTGGGTTGTGGTGGTTTAGGGGTTAATAGGTTAGGTGGATTCTTGTGGTGGGGGGTTGTGGCAGTTTAGGGGTTGATAGGTTAAGGTGTTTCTTGTGTTGGGGGGTTGTGGCAGTTTAGGGGTTGATAGTTTAAGGTGTTTCTTGTGTTGGGGGGTTGTGGCAGTTTAGGAGTTAGAGGTAAGGAGGTTTCTTGCATTGGGTTGTGGTCGTTTTGGTTTAATAGGTTAGAAAGTTTCTTGCGGTGAGGGGTTGTGGAGGTTTAGAGGTTAATAGGTTAGGAAGTTTTTTGCAGTGGGGGGTTGTGGTGGTTTAGGGGTTAATAGGTTAGGAAGTTTCTTGCGGTGGGCTATTGGCGGTTTAGGGGTTAAGTAGTGTAGGGTTAGTTTGCAGTGGTGGGTTATGTCGGTTTAGGGGTACATAGGTATAGCTATTAGGCTCAGTGCAACATATTTAAAAGGGATCCTTTACTTTACATCTCTAGAGTCAGTGCCGATGCTGCTTGGAATATTTCGCCAGCATCGCCACCTATTGTGATGTATAGTAAAACGCTGGTGCTGCCTTTAAATAGTAATAATCACATAAATGTTTTTCTGCTGGCTTCAAAATCAAAATAAAACCTTTAACAATCTTTTTTTTTTTTATTTGCAAAAAATATTTAAATGTTGCTTACATACATGTTTTACTAGTGCTCTCACTTATGACTGATGAAAAATTTAAGAATGTGATGGTCCCTTTAATGGCACTGAAATTTTTTTTTTCTCTCCTTTAATGTATTCCCAGTTATCAATTCCACCTGTTTGAGTATATTAAATTGTTTACAAATAGCGCCTTTATCTTGATTTTGTTATTTGAAATCACTGGTTTTGCCGGTTGTATCCCCACCTATACTGAAAATGTCAATACTTAAAGTGAAAGTAAATTTTACTATATTGCGACATGGCTATTGGTTAATCTACTATCAACAAGTTAAATCGATATCTTTATATTTTTGTATTTATACCGGTTTTAGAAATATCTACCTAATTGTGATCTTACTCTTTGTTATGTTCCTCCGCCCCCTCGCTTTCTTCCTGCTTTATCCTTCTTACTATGATCAGCGATCCCACCCACCGTATACGTCATGAAGCGTGCAAGTAACCTTTCTCTCAGCCATGTTTAACTGAAGACACTCTCTTACAGTTAGTCAGAGGGCGGAGAATATGGCTTCCTGTTATGCCACATAATAATATATGCAGCACTCCTGCCTATACTAGACCTTTCAATCAGTACGTGTGGTTAGCTCTCATTGGTCCACATCCTGATAGGTGGTACATCAGAACCAATAGCATGCGGCAGAGTGCGATTAACGAAATGATTAACGAAAGTAGGGGATTCCCTTTGTTTAAAATGCGCATGCGGCTTGCATGAACGCGCTTCTAGAGACAGCTGTAATTCATAGTTATCCGCATGCGCATTTTAAGCCTGGGGCGTATATTAAATGGAGCAAGACACCACTGGGGGACCAATCAGTTAGAAATGGCTGGATACGTCACCTACAAGGAAAAAAGTTTTTTTTAAAGCGGGTGGAGGATCGGCGAGTGACTTTGTCAAAATGAATTGGGAAAAAAAGGATATAGAAAACGATTAGAACAAAATGATGAATTAAAGTATCATTTATTTTTAATATATTTTTGAAATATTTATAACAAATAATCTGACTTTACTTTCACTTTAAGTATTGTAAAGCTATGTAAACAAGAAGTTTTAGAAAAAAAACATGCTGGGGGTTGGATAGAGGTACTAAAGTTTAATTTTCCATTGTTCTCTCTAAGGCCCTAATATTTAAAACATCTACAGACCGTCGAGAAATTGTCTGTTTTATAATGCAGACAGGGCATATAATTTACACACAAAAAAACCCTTTCCAATGTACTTCTGTTATCATATGTATCTGTTTTTCTTGGTATTCTTTGTTAAAACTTTGCTTCTTTCTATCCCAGAGGCAGATTTTTTTTTCATTTGCTGCAATGAGAATTTTTCTGCAGTGTTTCTAAGGAGCCGGTGTCGCTGTGTTTGTTGTCCTTATTCGGTGTGCATGAGAACAGGTTCATGTACAGCCTCGCTGATGTCTGCTGTACGTTCCCACAGTGTCAGTCTGCCTAGGAACCTGCTCTACTGTACTGCTGGGGTCTATATGCTTATTTTATAGGGGCTGCTGCTCCATGCTTATACTGCTGAAGTATACTATATGCTTCCTAAAGGATGGCACTTAGAAATTAGTGTATGTGTGTGTGTGTGTATATATATATATATATATATATATATATATATATATATATATATATATATATATATATATATATATATATATATATAGTAAAGCAGTTATGGATCCCACGGACGGACTCCGTGTTGCACACAGGTTTTTTCAAAAACACTCCGGTTTATTGGCAAAGTTGATTACCAAACGTTTCGGCTCACACACGAGCCTTTGTCAATGGTGTACAAAACCACATTTGGTTTTGTACACCATTGACAAAGGCTCGTGTGTGAGCCGAAACGTTTGGTAATCAACTTTGCCAATAAACCGGAGTGTTTTTGAAAAAACCTGTGTGCCTGCTTCATTTGGGTCCTTGCTGCAACACGGAGTCCGTCCGTGGGATCCATAACTGCTTTACTGTTTGTCTCTCCCTAGTATGAGCACCAGGTAGCTGACATACTCGTGAGTGCCGTTCACCTCTGCAATTTTGTATATATATATATATATATATATATATATATATATATATATATATATATATATACATACATATATATATATATACTGTATGTTATTTATTTATTTATTACAACCTCAGAGTTGATTGCAGTAAAGAGACAGACAGACACACACACACACACACCATATACACACACACACACACCATATACACACACACACCATATACACACACACACACACACCATATACACACAACATATAAACACGCATATACATACACACACACAACATATACACACACACACAACATATACACACACACACAACATATATATACACACACAACATATATACACACACCATATAAACTAACAACATATACACACATATATACACACACACAACATATATATACAAACACACAACATATGCACATATACACACACATTTATTAAAGAACAAAAATAAAAATCTGTCTGCTAAGTATATTGGTTGGCTCCTATACTCCTAAAATACATTTGTTAAGCCCTGACTTACCTTTCCTGCAATGTGCTGTTACTAGGGTTGCCACCCGCCCCCATATCACTGGGACAGTCCCGGTCTGACCCTCTATGTCCCGTGTCCCAGAACTACCCACAAATGCTAGCAAGCAGCAGTGAGCAGAGATTTAAAAAAAATAGCTGGCCATGGGAGCTCTTAGCCCAGGGTTACTAAACTACTGGGTAGTTGGAGTATGGAGCAGAGACGGAGGATGGTGTGGGAGGGGGGAAGAAGGACGAGGAGGGGTATCATCACATCCTGCTGAGTCTCTGAGAGCGGGAGAGTCAGAGAGAGGTCAGGCTTTGGTGCGGTGGGCTGGCTACGGGCTGCAAGGGACGACCATCTTCTCAGCATGTAAACTCCAAGTGAACACCCCTGTAATACAAGTTACAACTGATCCTGATATCCAGCCATGCTCCTCGACTGTCCCCGGTACTTCTGCATTGCTTTATATCAACAACATTTGCCCATTAGCCCAGAAACGTTGTCATCGTCAACATCATTCTTATACCTAGTTCTTGCATCTCACACAATCATCCCCTGCACCTATAATGCCTGTACCTACCTCCATTCATGCCTCTTTAACTCATTATGTATACTTTATTGCCATTCTTTTAATAATATTTTTAATCATTGGGTAAGGGTTCTTCTAATTCATTTGGCAAACCGCCCTGAGAGCCATGACGTGACAGTTCTCTGCTGTACACATTGGTTTTCCTGTGCTTCATTTATTTGCAGTTCTGCATTACTTCATACATACATATATCCTATAATATAAAAGGCCAAGTGTGTTTGTCCGAAGCTGTCATGCGCAGTAGAGACAGCACGAGGACAAACACACCTGGCCTTACTTACCTGACATGCAGTTTGCGGCGAAAGTTGGCGTGCCCGGACGGGAGCGTGGGCGTGACCGGGTGGGACTAGACATGGTCGGGTGTGGTCGGGTGTGACAGGGGCGTGGTCGGACGTGTCCAGGGCGTGGCCGGGCGAGGTCGGCGCAAGAGAGAGGGGAGAGAAATAGAAAGAGAGGGGGAGAGACAAAAATAGATAGGAAAGAGCTAAAGAGAGGGGGAAGAGCAGAAGAGAGGGGAAAGAGCAGAAGAGAGGGGGGAGAGGGAGCAAAATAGAGGGGGGAGAGAGAGCAATAGAGAGGGAGAGAGAGAGAGCAAAAGAAAGGGATGGAGAGAGAGCAAAAGAAAGGGATGGAGAGAGAGAGCAAAAGAGAGGGGAGAGAGAAAAAGAGAGGGGGGGAGAGAGCAAAAGAGAGGGGGGAGAGAGAGCAAAAGAGAGGGGGGAGAGAGAGCAATAGAGAGGGAGAGAGAGAGAGCAAAAGAAAGGGATGGAGAGAGAGAGCAAAAGAGAGGGGAGAGAGACAGAGCAAAAGAGGGATGGAGAGAGGGGGGAGAGAGAGCAAAAGAGAGGGATGGAGAGAGAGAGCAAAAAAAAGGAGAGAGAGACAGAGCAAAACAGAGGGGGAAAGAGAGAGCGCAAAAGAGGGGGGGGGGGAGAGCGCAAAAGAGAGGGGGTAGAGAGTGCAAAAGAGAGGGGGGATAGAGAGCACAAAAGAGAGGGGTGGAGACAGAGAGCACAAAAGAGAGGGGGGGAGAGAGAGAGCGCAAAAGAGAGGGGGAGAGAGCGCAAAAGAGAGGGGGAGAGAGCGCAAAAGAGAGGGGGAGAGAGCGCAAAAGAGAGGGGGAGAGAGCGCAAAAGAGAGGGGGAGAGAGCGCAAAAGAGAGGGGGGAGAGAGCGCAAAAGAGAGGGGGGGAGAAAGAGCGCAAAAGAGAGGGGGAGAGAGAGAGTTCAAAAGAGAGGGGGAGAGAGAGAGCAAAAGAGGGGGGAGAGAGCACAAAAGAGAGAGAGAACGCAAAAGAGGGGGGAGAGAGAGAGCGTAAAAGAGAGGGGGAGAGAGAGCGCAAAAGAGAGGGGGAGAGAGAGCAAAAGAGAGGGGGAGAGAGAGCAAAAGAGAGGGGGAGAGAGAGCAAAAGAGGGGGGGGAGCGAGAGCGCAAAAGAGAGGGGGAGAGAACGCAAAAGAGAGGGGGGAGAGAGAGCAAAAGAGAGGGGGGAGAGAGAGCAAAAGAGAGGTGGAGCAAGAGAGAGAGCAAAAGAGAGGGGGGAGAGAGAGCAAAAGAGAGGTGGAGAAAGAGAGAGCGCAAAAGAGAGGGGGAGAGAGCACAAAAGAGAGGGGAAGAGAGCACAAAAGAGAGGGGGAGAGAGCACAAAAGAGAGGGGGAGAGAGAGAGCAAGGGGTGGGACCACTGTACTGCAAAAAATATATAGGCAAATTGAGGATTAAAAAAGGGGAAAGACTGCCAGCAACATGTCAACTCTACATACCACAGTATCAGACATCCGCACAGGGCAGAAGAAGGTGAGTTCAGGATGCTGCTTAAAGTTTATTTTGAGTAAAAAAGGAACTAGTGAGTTTCCATTGGTAAAAATAAAAACACAAGTTATGTTTATAGGCCTGAAGACAGTATAAGATCAAAAATAAATACATTGCTTTGTTTTTTTATTAAAGAAAATAACATTATTTAGCTTAGAATTCTATGTTTATATATATATATATATATATATATATACTGTATATATATTGATTTCATATTGAATTTGAGGCCGTGAGAAGCCACGCCCTTAGACACCCCCTCCACGCCCATTTAAAAAGTGTCCAGGAATTTCCTGGGCAAAAGGTGGCAACCCTAGCTGTTACCCTGTACCGCACTGGAGTTCAGTAAGTGGAGGAAATTGAAAAGAGAGGAATGTAGCAAATAATTACATTGAGATAGAACGGAACAGTGACACCTGCAGGTAGAAATTAAAAGTGCAGGCAAAAAAAATGTTTT